>NW_013952966.1:10764-17595 GCF_001266775.1 Austrofundulus limnaeus
ATATATATCTATGCTGATAAGCCTGAGTGGTCTGTTGACTGAACGTTGTATTTGTTCAAATAATTGTTATGGGCAGGTTACAATATAAAAATTGTTTGTCATAATCATGTCTTGTAATTATTTGACAGGAGTTTTACTTTTAAACTGTAAGTGTATTTAATTTAGTTATGATAGTTATGATAGTTAAGTTATGATGTAAATACAATAAAAATTTAAGCAAGTTTTAGATTAGAATAATTATCATTTTTGATCCATACATTGGTAATGTCTGACTGGGCCTTGTGTCACTTTATGTTCAACAAATTGGGCCCCGAGGTCAAAAAGGTTAAGAACTCCTGGTTTAAAGCATCATTATTTTTCTGCCTCTAGTCTCTGTTCTTGAAGATGAAGGAGCAGAAACAGGATGCTGCTGCTTTGTCTGCCATTTTTGTATGCTCTGTTTTAATATTGGGGTTCTGTCCCAAATTCTCTATAGAATATTACAATTGGGTTATGGACCAGCGCTAGGGCTGGGTGATGTGGCTGGTATATATATTACAATGTAAGTGTTTCATGTCAGCAGTGGTAGGCAGCAGTAACCCAAAAATTAGCTCCACAATTTCTAAAGCACTTATGAAAATATTTAGGTCCACAACTTCAAAAATGTTTATGCCATTGAAAAACTAGCGGAAGCTAATTTTAAAGCGCAAGTTCAATTTGACACTTACTAGCTGGCAACAATTCCTGTACAATATATGCACAACACTGCCAACTAGTGGTGTATGAACCTTTTTTACAGCTTAATCCTACAACCGCTGGTTGCTGGGGATGTGATTTCCTGAAACAGAACTTTGGCTCCTGGTGTAAAAATTAAAAAGTTGTTGAGGATTGCTAGTTCGGCTGCKTCTTTGTCTTCTTCTTTTGTTTGTTGTAGATTTTTCATTAAAGAAGCATCAATAAAGCAATTTTAAAACTGTTTATTGGAAAACAGAAACGATGCATTCTGGGTACATGACGGATTTGATTTGTGACGGGAAACGAAAGTTTTCTATGTAGTTGCTCCAGTTGACCACTAGATGTCTGTCTAACCCCGTTGGCGGATTGCTTCGACCAATTACTTCAAGTATTGAGCTCCAGCGTTTAAACTTTACTTAAAAAAAGAGCTCTGATTGTAAAGTAAAATAAATCAATACATACAAAATTTTAGTATGGATTACAAACATTTACTGTTTTTGCTGGGAAAGGGAGTACTAAACATTGCCTTCCTGCTACGTAAGCAGACACAAAGCATTGTGGGAAATGAGAACTGTGACTGAGAGCAACAGTCAGCAAGGATTTATATGTTTCCAATAAGTGTGTTTATCTGGGAGGGGTGCTTTTGGACAGATCATGTGTTGTGATTCATTGACAGCCATACCTTCTGCTGTTCAAGATAATAATGACTGGTAAATAATTAGTTATTATTGGTACTGCATTTTWATTTTCCATCCATCCATCCATTTTCTGTACACGCTTCTTCCTTTTCAGGGTCACGTGGGTCACTGGTGCCCATATCCAGCAGTCACAGTGCGAGGGGCGGGGTACACCCTGGACAGGTCGCAAGTCCATCACAGTATGCATTTTTATTTTAGAAAGCGCAAATCTGCTTATGAATTATAAAAATTAGTAAGACCCCCTAAAGCGCAAATGAAATATCTAGGTCTGAAATGAGCAGATTTGCGCTTTAGCGGACTGGTGCCCACCGTTGCATATCAGTCCATATAGATCGTTATTAATCAGAGGTTTGTTTTACCTATTTGAAATAAGGACTGGGAGAAAAAAAGGCTGGTTGGTTGCCACACTGGTGACATGACCTTTCCTCTTTTATCAACAATTTCCTCTTGAGCTGTTGCATCATTTTTTCCCCCTTCACTTCATTTTATTCTTTTTTAATTTTAGGCTGTTATGAGCCACAGTGGTKAAACATGAAACAGCTACTGTGCATGTTACTTAACAGGTTGTTGCTAGCATACTGTGAGTATGTTACCAACCTTCCTTAGTTAGGCCGTGAGAGGTCGAGCGGCTTACGTCTTTCAAGTGCCGATGCGAGTATAGTGAAATTATCAACATTCTATCAGACAAATTTTCTATTGAGATTGTTCACGTTTCTTTTGATRTATATTGTTATTTATTTATTGCCCAGCCCTAGTCACTATGTATCGCTATGTTAGGTTGTTAAATAAACTCCTGTACGGTCCTAAAAGTGAACAAGATGAAAACATAACTTTGTTCAAAACTCAAGCTAGAAGCAAACACTGGGAAACACTTCAGAAACTTACCTCAAAGCTTCAGCATAAAACAGATATTCTTTCAGTTGATCTGCATAATGTTCCTCTTCTTCTAAGATATCATCTATAGAGGCAGCATATCTACASAAAAACAACCAGCAGTGTTAAAAACACAGCTGAAGTCTTTGATAAAGTGAACAATTTGAAGAGCTGATAACAAGCAGAAGGATTTAGGACAAGACAGTATCTGCTTACGCATCCATGTGATGACCAGCACTCTGCAGTCCGTCTCCCATCTCTTTCTCTATGGCACTCCACTCACTGCAGTTAACACATGGATGCAAACACACATYGGCTACAAAGCAGGACAAATCTTTTCTCTCACACACACTACGCCTTTCATATTTATTTACTTTCCCTTTCATTACGAAGCAAGACAATTGCAGAGCAAGAATTGCACTTTTTCTGACAGTAAGGTTGGGGTAAAAAAATCAAATCTTAATTAGTTTATACAGTACACATATAAAGTATTATTGTACTTGTATGTTTATAATCAAACCTGAAAACTCTTCCATAGTTCCCATGGACCTTGTAAACAGCATACAACCTGTCAGCAACCCTCTATAGGAGACAAAAACAAAGGTAGCTCAGAGGTTTTAGCAGCACACATTTTATTTATTTTTTTATTATTTCTTCAAAGACTGCCATAAAATTAATATTCTGTCAATTTTTCAAATAACTAAATTGCAGCACGTTTTTTAATGAAGCCCTTTAGGCAGGGGTGTGAAACTCGTTTTAGAAATCGGATGGCATCTGTCATCTTCTGGTGAAAAATACACTCACCGGCCACTTTATTAGGAACACCTTACTAGTACCGRGTTGGACCACCTTTTGTCTTCAGAACTGCCTTAATCCTTTGTGGCACAGATTCAACAAGGTACTGGAAACATTCCTCAGAGAGTCTGGTCCTTATTGACATGATAGCACCACACAGTTGCTGCACATCCATGATGAGAATCTCCTGTTCCATTCTAAAGGTGCTCTATTGGATTGGGATCTGATGACTGTGGAGGCCATTCAAGTGCAGTTAACTTATTGTTGTGTTCAAGAAACCAGTCTGAGATGATTTGTGCTTTATGACATGGTGCATTATCCTGCTGGAAGTAGCCATCGGAAGATGGTACACTGTGGTCATAAAGGGATGGACATGGTCAGAAACAATACTCAGGTAGGCTGTGGCATTGACGTGATGCTCAATTGGTACTAGTGGGCCCAAAGAGTGACAGGAAAATATCCCCCACACCATTGCACCACCAGCCTGAACCATTGATACAAGGCAGGATGGATCCATGCTTTCATGTTGTTGATGCCAAATTCTGACCCTACCATCTGAATGTCGCAGCAAGAATCAGACCAGACAACGTTTTTCCAATCTACTACTGTCCAGTTTTGGTGAGCCTCTGAGAATTGTAGCCTCAGTTTCCTGTTCTTAGCTGACAGGAGTGGCACCTGGTGTGGTCTTCTGCTRCTGWAGCCCATCTGCCTCAAGGTTCGACGTGTTATGCATTCAGAGATGCTCTTCTGCAGACGTTGGTTGTAACGAGTGATTATTTGAGTTACTGTTGCCTTTCTATCAGCTCGAACTATCTGGCCATTCTCCTCTGACCTCTGGCATCAACAAGGCATTTCCGCCCACAGGACTGCCGCTCACTGGATATTTTCTCTTTTTGAGACCATTCTCTGTAAACTCTAGAAATGGTTGTGGGTGAAAATCCCAACAGATCAGCAGTTTGTGAAATACTCAGACCAGCCCGTCTGGCACCAACAACCATGCCATGTTCAAAGTCACTTAAATCATCTTTCTTCCTCATTCTGATGCTCGSTTTGAACTGTAGCAGATCGTCTTGGCCATGTCTACATGCCTAAATGCATTGAGTTGCTGCCATGTGATTGGCTGATTAGAAATTAAGTGTTAACTAGCAGTTGGACAGGTGTACCTAATAAAGTGGCCGGTAAGTGTATTTTGTAAGCATGTATTTTATGCTGCAGTCAACAGTGGATGGACGCATTTCCTTATTTTATCACAGAGGCTACTTGCCAGTAGAAATTTGAACACAGGCTGCAATTGGCCCTTAGGCTGGACTTTAGACATATCTGTCCTGGGAGTTGTAATTTTTAAAACGTCATCTAAATTTGATCGTTTTAGCTTAGGTTGTGATAGCTCTAAAAGGTCAACTAGTTAGGGCTCTATAGAGTGAGACCAATTTTGTCATAAATGCAACCTGATTTGTTAATAGTGCAACTAGAAAAGATTTCCAGTCACTGATGCGACCAGTCACTCGCAAATGGGGAGGTTGCCCACCAACACAAAAAGTCTCCATGTCTCATAATAAATCAATTTAGCAGTATCAACACAGCGCTCCACTCATGTTCAAGTACAGTGTGTTACTGGCATTTGACTGCAAAGTGCTTTGAAGCAGGCATTAACCTGTGAGGTGTAAATACTTGTAATCAGAGCTGTCTACCTTTGAAATCACCTGCAGTAATACAAAGTTCATTAAGATTTTTTTTATCAAATAAAAGATGCAATATGTTCTTCAGATGCAGAGATGATAAATAAAATAAATAAAAAATAAGTTTTGAGCTAAAGACGTTTTAGCATGAAGAAGCTTCTCGTTCAAACATGACCTCTGGACCCGACAGGTCTGGATTTCTCTTGAACTCTGTTCTGAAACAGCTTTCTTAGAGACAAACTCTGGCTGAGCTTTTCATTAATCTCTCCTTGCAGATCAAACTGACTCGACAGTCTGATTTAAATTTTCATGATTAATTATAAAGTAAATAGAAACGAATCATTAACATTCCTGTAACCTGATTTTTCAGGTATTTTATTCAAGTCTTACAGTGGTGGGCAGCACTAATCTAAATATTAGTTGCACTAACCCTAAAGCACTGACTCAAATATTTAGGTCCCATAATTCTAAAGCACTAACGCACTGAAATTTTTAGCAAAAGCTAATTCTAAAGCACTAATATAATCCAGTTGACACATGAAACATTCTTCAGTCAACATGAAACAATATTTACTGTGTGCAGAATACTGTCACTTAGTGCCCTTGGCGGGCCAAATGGGAGTGACCCGCAGGCCACATTTGGCCCGTGGGCCTTAAGTTTGATACGTGACCTGACACGTATATGAACGAAATGTATGACAGCTTTCACCCTCATCTTTGAACAATAATGTTGATCAATAACATTTATACAGCTCAGTTAGTGCTTCTAAATTTAGCCCATTAATTTAGCAAGTGCTAATCCACGAATGAATAAAAAAAAAAAAAGGCAAAAGCCCTAAAGCACTAATCAAGAAATTAGTTCCCCTATTAGTGCTTGGTTCTCGAACTGGGGTCCCAGAACGCCCAGGGATGTGCAAGAGSAATCTTGAGGGTCCTCAAAAAATTTCGCTAAATTGTTAATTTAGTTTTTTTTTTAAATGCATGGGGAACAATGAACTAATAAAACAAACATAATAAACTAAATAAAAAGATACATTCCCATGGCATTTAGGGGTTGAAATGACAGTAAATTATCTTTTAAAACAGCATGGGGTTTATGAGGGGGTCCCTGGAATTTTTTCGCCCTTGTAACAGGTCCTCAGACCCAAAACATTTGAAAAGCCCTGCTTTAGGGGAACTGTGCCCAACACTGAAGTCTTGTATTGATCACACTGAGTCATTTTTAACAGTGTTAAAATGTTATTTGACTGTTTTTTCTTTCTTTCTCATAAACAGATCAGAAAAGCTGTATGTTCGATGCCATTTTGTTGGAAACAAAAGGAAAATGTTTTCTCCAGAGAAATTGTTTTCAGTAACAGTGACCCTGAATATGGTTTATATTGATTTGAAATAACACCAGCTGCAATGCTGGGAGAGAAACTGGAAAAATCCATTTAGCTTTGGTTCTCAAGCTGTCGAGATGTTCTCTGATGCCAACCAWCTGAGGAGAATATRGCTTTATTTAATTTAAACTGCAGAAGATATCAAGCCGACCCTGTTACAGGGTTTGTGACGGAAGGAAACGTCCGTCTGCTCCACAACCTACTCACTGCTCTGAAGGGATGACCTCATGGGCAGTTTGGACTCAGTGTGGACTCCGGCCAACAGGAGRCCTCATCTGAAGCTGTCACCCCATCTGAGACAAACCCATGTCTCCAACCTGGGTGAAATTATCGAACTGTACCTCTAGAAAGGCATCATGAATGATTTCCAAAGGAGTCTGGAAACAACAGCCAAACTTTGATCTCTCTTCTTATCTGCAGTAAAATTAAATAACTAACTTTTAATCTGAGTCTGATTAAAAAGGGTGAATAAATATCATCGGTAAAACTGAKGTGGTGCCCCAACAGRTTAACAGGGGTTGTGRAATGATTTTTCAGTTGGTTGCAATAAGGAACATCAACCACTACATGTCATTAGCTATTACACACTGTTCCTTTAAAGGTCTAGAAGATTTAAACAGCGAAATACAAACACTTTTCTTTTAGGATTTAATATTTAAAGGCACAGTGTGTAGGATTTGTTGATTTCAG
>NW_013952966.1:17957-22286 GCF_001266775.1 Austrofundulus limnaeus
TTTTTATTATTGTCATTAGTGATTATCTCAATTTCGGTTAAAAGAATTGACAAAATCCTACACACTGTGCCTTTAAATCATGAAGGTAGGCCTGCACATACAGTATTCAGCATGGATAGAAACAAATGAAAGTGTGGGTGATGGAGCGAGGCAGAGAGGAGGAACTTACAGTTCGTGATCGGAGAAGCTGGGATGTGTGAGACTGTAGCTCGTCACTGTAGTGCTTCATCTCCATTAAGTGTCTACGTTCAAAAGAATAAACATACATACATTTCTAATCTGCTCAGGTTTGAAACAAAACGTTGCAATAATAGAATATTTAAGGTTAATTAATATTTAGACAATAATTATTTTATGTGATGTTACGATGTTTTGATAATTCAAAGGCATGCATTGGCTTTTATAAGAATAATACGACCTATGATTAAAAAWTTTTAAACTGTCTTCCTTTTTATTATAACTTACAAAGTGAGGTCCAGCCTCCATAGTTTTCACCTGTAGCTTTTAACTTTTGATGAATTATTAATAGTAATTTATGGAAATATTGTGATTTTTGCTAAGAGGTCAACAAGGCCAAACAGGACAGGTGGCTGTGGCTGAGTGGTGAGGAGAGTCAATCCTTTAATCTGAGAGTTGTCGGTTTGATTCCCCATTATTTGTCATGGCTCTGGGCAAGACGCTGAACCCCACTGCCTCTGATGTGTGTCCTATCAGTGTATGAATGTGATCAAAGCCGGCTCTTGGCATAGGCGAACTAGGCGGTCGCCTTGAGTGCCATCTGCTGGAGGGGGCGCCAAACTGCAGAAGAAACAAAAGTAATTATTTGTAATCTCTGGTTGTAACTCTGCTAAGCTCCCCTTTCAGTTAGCTTTGTCTTGAAAAACTATAATGAAGTATTACAGGAAAAATAAACTACTCTACCCATAAATCATTTTCTCTCCCTAATGAAGCATTCGCCCCCACCCTCTCTATCATTTGACTGACGTTGCACTGACTCGTCCTGCTCCGACACTCTGACGGGGGAGGGGCTAGTAGTGCCTCTCAGGTAGCGGTTTGTGTTGACAAACTCAATAACAACAAGTCTGTATTTTGTTGTCCCATACATGTCAACCTCTTCAGATGTTTAAATGTATAAAAAGCCTTAAAATTTCATAAATTTAGCAAAAAAAATCCATACAAATCGTACGGGGGGGTGTCAGCCTCGCTGAGGCGCCTGCTGCGAAGCAGGAGGAAAGGAGAGCGGAAAAAGTTCAAAACTTATTTCTACCAGCAGAACAGGTTGGAAGATGGCTATTTAATGTTATTATTTTTAAAATCATCCTACAGGCTCTGACATGTTAGATAAATTTGAAAATGAGGTTTTGAAAAAAATCCGTAAGACTTGAAAAAATCTGTGAGATTGCTCTATACGTCCGTATACCTGCAAAATGACGTAAAATCCTTATAACTTACAATCTGTACAAGTTGACATGTTGTTATTTACTTGCTTTCTGGGAAAACAAATAAATCTAAGTTTACCGTAGTACCATACACTGTCAAACTTGTTTTTAGGGGTTCAAATTGGGGGTGGGACATAGTTCGGGGGGGGGGGCTTCAACTTGCCTAGGGCACCAAAATGGCTACAGCCAGCACTGCTTTTACTTTCTTTTAAAAACACATTATATGTAAGTATTCTAATGGACCTTGGCTTACAAACAGTCAATCAGAAAAGCAGTCTCTTAACCTATGATGTTATGCAGTTTTAAGAGGTGTTTAAAGTCACGTCCTTGTTTGTTTTATGTCTCAAATCTATTAATTAGAGGTAAACTCCATTTTTTTTATTGTGGGTTACATTGCTGGTCTCCTGTTTTACAAATGAGTGTGTAGAGAAATTGATTTAGGATATGTCAAGTTGAGATGAAACAGATACTTGATGCGTGATTTTGCTTTAATATTTGCCAAAACTTTCGAGATCAAATCTGGTGCTGCTTGTTTTAAAAGGAGAACATTTTGATCGTCTGCTTTTTTTATTTTTCCGTTGTTAAATCAGGATTGCTGAATTATATTGACACAGAAACATAACAAAACCAGATAAAAAACTGACGGATGCTTCAGTTTACTGTGAATAAATGTAAGTCCATAGAAGGTCGAGCCTGAGTGAGTCTGAGCA
This sequence comes from Austrofundulus limnaeus, assembly GCF_001266775.1. Classification (NCBI taxonomy): domain Eukaryota; kingdom Metazoa; phylum Chordata; class Actinopteri; order Cyprinodontiformes; family Rivulidae; genus Austrofundulus; species Austrofundulus limnaeus. The sequence goes on from NW_013952966.1 coordinate 20,107, forward strand.
GTGAGACCTTCCTGGTTTATGTTCCCATCTCAGATTGCACGCTGCTCTGTAATCCTGCGGTAATCCAGTTTTATGGAAGAGAAGGGGCAGATTATCTGCTCTTCCTGCCATCGCGATAACTGGTCCAGGTATTCCAACGCCAGTCGAACGTTATATTTCAAGGAGGGTCTGTGTGTTTAGACAAAACTTCAACCCGTCTTTGAAACATTCTGTTCTCTTCTCCGCCTCAGGATTATGAAGACTTCTTCCAGTCGAAGGAGAACAACACTGTGTTTACGTTCCTCGGGCTCAGCTCCAAACCTAATGTGAAAGTGAGTTAATGCATGTAATTAAATGCTGACATGTTATACTGTATTTACTGTAATCAAACGTCCAGTTCACTTAGTAAGCTACTTTTTCAAAACAGACACACCAGTCTTTCCCAACACTGCTCGATCAGCAGATTTCCATCAGTCTGACTAAACTGATTCATTACCCGCTGAGGTTTCATGAGCATCATCTTTTTTTATTTGACAGTAAAACAGTATCATATAACAGTAAGAACCCATCAAGACTCAGTGCACTTTTTTATTTTGATCAATCTTATTCAAATTAATTCTTTTTTTAGAAAGGATGTTGCAGCTAAACAAGATTTATAATTTCTGTTTATGTTTTCAGGCTGCGGAGTCTTAGATCAAACTGCCAGCTGGAGTCGTCCGTGCTGAACTTCCTGCTTCGCGTCACCTCATTTCTGATGATTCTCCTTCGACACTGCCAGCATTTTGTGGAACGGATCATCTCTTTCTGACCTCACCTGGTTTCTCTGGAGCGACGGGGACTTGAACCCCGCAGGACTGACTTTGAGATGGTTGCGTTTTGTTGTAATGCCTGACCCGCTGCAGCAGATATGCTGTGCAAGCCAGAGACCCACGTAGCAGCTTTCGCACCAGTGCCCTTTTTGAAAATCTAAATGCAGTGGATGAGAGGATCATGTGCTGCTTTATTCACCTGATTACACACTTCCTGGTGTGTGTGTGTGCATTTTCAGTTAGCTGGTATTACAGTCGGTTATGTGAGGATACTTATTGTAATATAATGCTGTATAAGCAAGGACTTTGTTGCTTTGGTGCTCGACTATTTGTGTGTATGGGACCAAAAACTAAAAATATTCTGTTTAAATAGCAACGACTGCCAGCATACATTGTAGCCACATGTATCTAATCAAAGTGTGCTTTAATGCCAAATAGTTTCAGTCAAGTATATTATATTATTTGTAAATGTTTCGATGATAACTCCATTTATCCCTCAACACTTTCCCACACTGTGATGGTGGCCCCCAAACACCAGGTTTGCAGTGCAGTAGATGTGTCAGGTCTCTTTACACTGCAGAATGTCAAGACAAACATGCTAAAGAACAAATATTTGTTTTCCATGTTATGAGAAATATGTCCAAACTTTTCTTTACTTTTTCAGTTTGTTTTTTTGTGCTTTCACCTTGCATCACCAGGTAGTTACGCCACATCAAGTCACCTCCACTGTTTTGTAATCACATGATCAAAAACAATTATTGTTTTGCCGATTTGACTCCTTTCTATCTTGACAAATTGTGATATTGTTGTATTTTTAAGAAGTATGTTTGACCACAAAAGAAGAAAAAAAGTACTTCACCTTTCTGCCTACTTATACTTCTTAAGCTAATAAAATTGTACTCGGTAGCACAATACTTTGTGAATTGCATCAACTTATGTTGCTTCTTTGTTTTGTTGTGGGCATGTTATAAAACTAATTCTTTCAAAATGTAATTTCATGCAATAACTGGGAGAACATTTAAAATGATGTTTGTTTGTTTGTTTGTTTTCAAAGCTAAAAGTCATTGCTACATCTTGAATCACCAGAGGCTTTTTTTAAGGTGAAGGTTCAAATCTCCAATCAAATTTAAAATGTGCAAAAATAAATAAGTCAGTACAAGTTCTGTAACTGATGAGCAGATTATCTGTCATTAGTTACAGGAAGTTCACTACAGTGACATCTATTGGACAGATCAGGTATAACGGAGTTTAACTGCAGAAATGATTGAAATGTTATGTTTTCATTCAAAGTGTACTTTTTAGTGTTATTTAACAGAATAAATAAATACTTTAGAGAGATACTGAATTATGTTTCCATGTGAACAGATGTTTTTAGAGCTTACGAGAAAAATC
>NW_013952966.1:22296-25505 GCF_001266775.1 Austrofundulus limnaeus
ATTTAATGTTATTTATTGTTTTTTAAATCATCCTACAGGCTCTGACATGTTAGATAAATTTGAAAATGAGGTTTTGAAATCAAATCAAAGTTTACCATAGTACCTTTCACTGTCAAACTTGTTTTTAAGGGTTCAAATTGGGGTGGGTGGGACATAGTTCGGGGGGAAGGGGGGGTTGCACTTCAACTTGCCCAGGGCACCAAAATGGCTAGAGCCAGCACTGAATGTGATTTACAGCACTGATTATTCTCCATAGATTGATTTATTTGTATTAGATTTGTAGAGAGATCTAGTAGAGTTTTGAATGAATGTGTAAATGAGGACACAGATTGTAGTGTGAAGCACTTTGAGTATCCTGGTTGGATAGTACAGTAATAAGTACAGTCCATTAACAAAAACTGAAACTGTGTATGTTTTTTACATCTTGTACTGTGCATCATGAACTTATTAAGTTTAGGTATGAAACTGAGGCTCCTGCAAAGACATCTGCAAGCTGTTAACAAGACAAGGTCCTGTAATTGAAWGTTTGAACATTCAGTTAGCCTTAATGAGTATAAAGTGCCCCTATAGTAAAACAAGCTGTGCTCATCTTTGCTGAGTGGAATGACTGTACTGTCTGTAAACWTTTCAACTCTTGCAAGTAAAAGAGCTCAAACGTCATCTGTCTGTCATTCTTCCAAACTGGCGTCCCTTGATAAACAATTAACCCGACAGAAATATTATTTATCGACTAAAATTTTAAATCAAACTCAACCATTCTCTGCTTCAAACTCAACTTACTTATTTGGACTTCTCACCCTAAAGGTGGCATTTAGAGCTCGGAGCCTGGAATCAGCCTGAAAAGGAAGAAATAAAAAAAATGTTTAAGAATCACAAGGATTGAATATRTTTTGCTGATTATAGAAAATACATCTCTACAAGTATCCAGTACCTTTGCCTGGAATTCTGTCTCATACACCATTTCCTTCCAGCCATGCTCCTGCCACACAGAGAAACACATTTCTACCTCAACAGGCATCCATAAACCAATGATCTTCAGGTAAAATACAGTGAGAACAACCTGAAACCTTTTTCCTCTAGCAGTGGTCCAGAATACGTCCAATCTAGTTTTCTATATTCTCTATATTGTAAGTGCTTCTCTGCAGAAAGAAGCACAAGAAAACTGTAGGGCAGACAGRGGAAATACTAGCCTGGTAAAAACCAGCCCCTTGCTCTACGTTTTGCTTCGTAWAAGTCAAGACCCTCGGTTATTGAGAAATAATTTCTTGCTGAAGAAGGCGTGGACTCTGATAAAAATTTAAACGACTGGATCTGGTCTTACCCAATTGCTAACATTTGACCATGACATATGCAGCGTGGCAGCTGGACTGTAAAGGACGCTAAGCTAAGAAGCTAACAGGAAATTGCGTGCGCTGAAAACAACCATCCTCTAGTGGGAAGAGAGAAGTACGGAGCTGAACGAGATGTCTATAAATGAGTGCTGTAGGCTTGAGAGAAAAATTGGATTAAATTTGGAAGCCTTGTCAACACAGACTGAATGGCTTCATCCACTTCCTCCACTGCCATTGCTAAACTACAGGCACACTAAAACAGTGCAGAAAATCAAYGTCAYCGTTCACAACTCCTTCTGTTCTCTGACTGTCCTCTTGAAATTCTACAGGAGAAATCCATGTCAAGGGGAGAAATCTCAGACAGAGCTGCAAAGGGAGATTAGAATCGAGCTAAACTGTGTAGGAAGRCAATGGCCAGGCTAGGGAAATACCATAAATCAGGGGTTACCAAGCTGTTTGAGACTGAGGGCTACAACGGGTACAGAGTAACAAGAAGGGTCGCTTGTTTGATACAAATATACATTTGCACAGATCACCTTTAATTACCTCTTAAGCCCCAAGGGGTTTTMTTMAAGTTTTTGCTCAAAAATCATGTCAAAATGTAATTGTGTGTATCTCAGCATTTACAAATTCTACTTAAATAATCTTGGTATCAAAATAAAGYTRAYACTTGGGAGATTTCWTCAGAAGTGTAAACAGTAAAACAGCTGCTGTGATTTTAGAGATTTTGGGGATGGAACATGTTTTTTTTCACTCACCTGAATATTTTTTTTTGCATTAAACAGTATATAACCTATTTAAAACCATAAAGAATCAGGCTAAAAACTCTTGGAAACCATTAATCCACTTGTGGACATTGACTGTGCAAAGATTCATGCTGCTAAAATTAACTGGAGCAAAGTTACAGAGGTTTTAGTTAAGWAAAATTTTGAATTTTGTCATTCTGCACAGGACAGACCATGTAGGTACCATTAATAAATGTTAAGAAATCTTAAGTTTTTACATCCAAAAGTTATTTCTTACCTGCCTTAAAAGACTTGTTATTGAATGTTGGTTGTTTTGAAAAATTATCCAAATATTTATTTGTCACCATACGTATATAATACTGTATATAAAATAATGAGAAATTACTACACAGAACCTTCAGTCTTCCAGGACTCTGGTAGAGGACTTTATCTGGGACCAGATCCAGACCACTATTCAACATTTGAGGACACCTACAATAAACTATCTTTGATCAAAACATAAGGTTATGAATACAACCATGGTTCCTTGAAGGAATGGAATGAAGTACAACAYACAGTTGTATATGGGACACGCACGCCCTCGCGCGCCTGGCTGAAGCCACCTCTGAAGCCACGGCACAAATGTCACTCACAGGTACCCCTTTAAAAAGGGCCCAAGATGTCGCTACACCCCTGGTGGTGTGAGCTTTAACTCCAAGAGGGATTGGAAGGTTTTTGCTGCTATATGTTAGCAAGATGGCCTCTACAATCCAGTGAGAGAGTCTTTGTCTAGAAAGAGCTTTACCTCTGTGTGGGTTAGCAACAGCCACAAACAGCTGATCACATGACCTTACATCCTGTGTGCGGCTGATGTAAGTGCGTAGCGCACGTACGGGGCACAGAAGATGCAGCCTCTTTTGGGGGGGATGAAACTGGAAAGCTCTATAGACATAGAGCTGTAACTAGAAGGTATCACCTTAGGAAGATACGCAGAGTTAGGGTGCAAAACCACTTTAGAGTCATTAGTAGAAAACTGGATACAGGAGGGGTTCACTGACAGAGCGTGGAGGTCCCCGACCCGTTTAGCTGTAGCTAAAGCCAGAAGCAAAGCAAAAAGAAAAAAAATTGTATAGGTCTTCTGGACGGGTTCTTC
>NW_013952966.1:31275-33460 GCF_001266775.1 Austrofundulus limnaeus
GAGGTGGCTTCAGCCAGGCGCGCGTGTCCCATACAACTGTGTGTTGTACTGAGTGAAATGACTGAAAAGGAACTGCTCAGAGTTGTTTCACCTTGGTGAGGAAGTGGTACAGGATCTTATCATTCGAGAGAACAGGATGAGAAGCGACTCGAAGCAGGAAGTTCTCTAGGCCAACCCTGCGTCGCTCCACAAAGTCTGGGTCCATGTTGTCRGCTGACAGCTTGTGCCACACAAACTCTGCCTGCAAAAAAAGGGAAAAACTAGATTTGTCTTCATTTTTTGAACCCTAGCAATCACACAGGTTGGCCCGTCCGATAAGCAATGTAGGAGAATTGATAAGACGTTTGGCCCTCCAGTAGGGCAAGAAAAAGGGGAAGAAAAAGGGTGACTTTCATTTACTTTTTGAAACTAACATGAGAATTCCCACTAATGTATATCAAAGAATWTTAAAAACTAATAATCATGATACTTGGCTTAGCTCCCTCCTCTTCTTCCACTATTTGGTCYGTGGTTTCCTAATATTTTTCCATGAGAGGGCTATTAATTTTTTTGCCAATAAGTCAGTAAAGATTTGGTGGTTCTTTTTTATTCTTAGGTTATTAGGATATAAACCAAAAACAATCTGTTTTGGGGTTAAGGGTACTTGGATTTTTAGAATATTTTGAATCCATTGTTTTACATCTTGCCAAAATTTTTGTATTTCCCTGCACTGCCAAACACTATGATAAAATGTGCCTTTTTCTAATTTACATTTAATRCAAGTATCAGGAATAGCTCTGTTATATATAATAAAATTTTCTGCAGTTATATATGTTCACATCAACCAATTATATTGCAGTAATTTCAAACGAATGTTGGCAGATATTGATTGTGCCTTTGTACATGCCCTCTCCCACTCTTCCATTACAATATCTTCATGTAGGTCCTCTCTCCATGCCTCCAACCTCTCCATAGATGTTTCTGCACTGCCATCAACCAGGTAATTGTATATTTTAGAGATTAAGCCCGCTCCCAAGTGTTTTGTGATCATTAGTTTTTCCAGGATAGACATTGAAGGGACGCATAATGTTTGATTTTGTTGTGTTYTAATAAAACTTCTCAGCTGTAGSTATTTAAATAAATGYTGACRGGGTATTAAATTTATTGGCTATCTCTTMAAAAGTCAATAGTGCTTACTTTGGATTATAAAGATCACTTATTGTCTTCAACCTTTTTGCAGTCCAGAGTTTAAATCCCCTGTCTGTCCTTCCTGGAGTGAAGAAGTCATTTCCCCATATTGGGCTGCAGATAGATAGAGAGGGTGTTTCTCTTAGGTAAGTTTTTACTCAGTGCCACACTGAGATCATACTTTTTCCTTTAGGGTTTTTTCTGAACTTTTTAAAGTTTATAGTATTGGCTGAATACAGGTACATGGGGAGGRGCAGTTTTAACTGGGGTTCCTCCATCTCCCTTAGTGAAATAAAACAGCAATGTTCTTAGCTGTGCTGCCCAATAATACCAGAGTGGGTTAGGACATTTAAGCCCCCCTCTATCAATGGGCAAATACAGTGACAGGCATGTCTGGGAACATCTATTATTCCATAGGAATCTAACAAACAATCTTTCCAGGTTGGTGAACAATTTACGTGGTGGAGGTAGTGGAAGATTGTGAAACATATAATTATTGTTATGATTATGTACTGTATATTATTTCATAGTCTGCCCCTGTCCGCTCTTGTTTTCTGTCCCTCCTGTCATTATCTCATGCAATCAGCTCATTCACATCACCTGCGTCCTCCACTACTTAAGCCAGCCTCTCACCTCTGCTCATTGCCAGATTCTCATCAGCCTTGCCTGTGATTATTCAGCGTTCTGTCCCCATGCCTCGTTCTTGTCCTGTGTCCTCGACCTCATTCATGTCCACTGGTTTTTTTGACTCCTGCCTCAGGTCCTCTTCGTTTTGTCCTGCCATCTGCTCTCACGGTAACGACTAGGCGTGTAAGAAAATATCGATACACTGAAATATCGCGATATTTCATTTCCTGATACTGTATCGATATTCTAAAGCCCTGTATCGATTTTTTATTAAGGTTTAAAATGTCAACTTTCCTGCCAGCTGTTCATTTTTATGTTGTAGTTCAGCCTCTGACCACTAGTTGGCAGCAGTGAGCCAGCCATTTGGCTAAGTGTTGGGTGACCATAATGT
>NW_013952966.1:33638-36177 GCF_001266775.1 Austrofundulus limnaeus
CGCGATATATTGCCTTGCTTACAGTATCGCAATACTGTATATCGGGATATATCGTATCGTGACCCCTCTGTCATGATATGTATCGTATCGCCAAATTCTTGCCAATACACAGCCCTAGTAACGACCCTTGTTCTGATTTTTTTGGCTCACGTCTCTGGTTTCTCTCCTGAACGGCACTTCACTCCTTCGGACTTCCTGGAAAACGACCTACGCCTGTCCCACGGAAACAAGAACCTTGCCTCCTCCCTCAAACTCAAATTTGCACTTCGAATTCTTGTGTATGACCCTTGCCTGCCCAACGACCCATTCTCAGTCTCTCGGATCCCACCCGAAAACAGAGACGTCACCGCCTCGCTCCGGAACCAAAGCAACTCTGTCAGTGTTTCTTCACGGACTCATTCAGCAAAGAACAGTTAAGTGGCTTTGGTTAATGTTAATATCATTTACCAGTCTTGTCCCGCCACTAATCCTGTTTCTCTATGTCCAGAACTGACTGACCCGGATCTGCTGCTAAACCAAAGAAACGTCAAGTTTTTGTTTAACTATAATAAATGGTTAAATCTTCCTTTGTGGTCCGGCCTTTTATCAGAGCTCAATTCTAACTTCCTAACAATTATTTAGGCATTACATTCATTTTAAGAACATTTATTTTAYCTATTAAAGACATTGGGGTAGACGTCCATCTAACCAATAAATCTGAAATTTCTTGTATTAATGGTTCATAATTATTGGCTGAAATATACTTAAGTCATGGTACAATTTGGATGCCAAGTATGTAAAACGATCTACAAAATTCAATTAAGTAACTATTTTTGGGAGGGTTTTGCCTTTCTAGATGGTTTAAGAGTAGTATTGATGATTACATATTTAACTTATACCCTGAGATTTTGCCAAATATCTTAACTTCTATAAATTTTATAGCCAYAATAACAAAGTGGATAAGGGATCTTCTTGTCTACATCCTCTTTGTATCTCAATACTTTTAGAAATATTACAGTTGGTCACAATTTCTGCAAATGACACCGTATATAAAGTAATTTTATCCATTTGGTAAAGTTTTCTCCATAATTATWTTGTACAAGAACTTCAAATAAGACCATTCAACTCTGTCRAAAGCTTTTTCAGYATCTAATGACAGTATTGCTAAGCTGACAGGAAATTTAAAAAAATGACAATGTGTTACTGTAAGGCACTGTTTAACACTGACTATAGGAGTRGTCRCCAACCTTTTTGAGACTGAGCTACTTCAAGGGTACAGAGGAACACGAAGGRTTACTKGTTTGATACATTCTTATAGTATTAATAAAAATACATTTACGTGTGTGAATATTTGACTGGCTGAATGTCCCTGTGATGGACTAAAGACCTGTCCARGTGTCCCCTGCTTTCACCCAAACCCATCTGAGACAGGCTCCAGCTTCCACCCAGACTCTGATTAAGAACTTGGAGGACAGAATGGATGGACAAATTTTTTATAGCAGGAAACAAATATTTAAACATAAAACAGTCTATTTTTTGCTAATCTGAATCAGTAATGTTTGAAATTCAGTGTATTTTGTTTGACAGTTTTGTAGAAATGAACACATTTGTAATATTTATTCAAAATAAACCTGTTCCTTATTAATTACCAACTGTAATGTTTTTATAAAGAAACTAACTATAAAACCTTCAAATCATAGGCCCTTCCCTCTTTGTATTAATCATTGTCTTTGTAAAACCTCAGAAGAACTCTAACTCTTGGGAAATACCACTTATGTAATACAAAAACAACTATAAAAAACTTTTATYCAATCACTGAAAATAATTTGTTTTGCTGCTCTGGGAGGTAAAGGGTTAATGTTCAAGGGGGCTGGTAGGTGTGTGTGTGGGACAGGGAGATGGGATAGAGAAGCTTTTCTGAGAGCTATATGGCTGTATCAGCACCTTGTGTTACCTTTTTTATGTTTCATTAAACTCTACAGAGTTCACTGATCACTATGACTCATTTTGTGYACGATGAGGGGCATTGCAATAGTTTTTAGCTTCACTGCTCAATTATGACGAGTGAGCGACGTCCTCTCTGATTAACGTTAGCCCGGTTGGGAGGCATGTAAAGCCTAGTGGCCACCAGCTTAATAATGCACTATGGCAGGAGTTTTCAAAGTGTATGAGCGTAAGCCCTCCCCTGAGAGAGCAAACAAACAACTGCGCCACACAACAGAAATCCAGTTGCTTCATTTTAGTTCTTTTCATTCCCCATGTCCTGGATGATGAGAATCTACAGATGATGCTAAGTTACAGTCAGACCTCATCAATACTAACGGGTTGGAATCGATGCTTAAGCTTATTTTACTTTCCACTCCAAAAATAAAATGCAGCGCCAGAGAATCCGTCAAGAGGCAAGATTAAAAGTAACCTAACAACGAATGCGTGTGACACAGTGGTGTGCCGTCAGGGCCAGCAAAGCGTTCTCTGCTGGTCTAAACACAATCAGAATCACTACATTTTAGAACATTTTACATTTTTATAATAGTTATTAATATTATTATAAGGATATTAT
>NW_013952966.1:44938-47639 GCF_001266775.1 Austrofundulus limnaeus
CCCATGTTCAGTTGACCTGATACAAATGTTTATCATCCAAAAATAGTTGGGGGCACAGGTCTCTGCTGCTGTTATTTTGTGGGTCAAAAGCCCAACTTTGGGAACCAAAGTGCAGTGGTTCCCAAACTTTTCAGCTTTTGACCCACAAAATAACAGCAGCAGAGACCTGTGCCCCCAACTATTTTTGGATGATAAACATTTGTATCAGGTCAACTAAACATGGGCACGGTAACAATATTTTTATACTACATTTATCCATTTTAAATATACAAACCTAACTCTTTTGTAACAACTAAGGCAAAAATGTAATTAATTCAGAAAATCTTTTCAGGGCCCCACCTTGATGTTTCGGGACCCCACTTTGGGTCCTGACCCCAGCTTTGGGACACACTGGTTTAGAGTGTTTAGTCTTTAGTTTAGCCAGTTTGAGTGTGTTTAGAATCAAAACAAGCAGTTTTTTTAGGAGCAGCAGAGGACACAACGACACAACACATCTCTTAGCAGTCAGAAAAATGAAATATTTTCTCTCAACTTTTTACCATGTCTCCTATTTCCCCCCAAACAGTCATGTCAGCCTCCGTCTATAACACGGTCACAACAAGGCTGTTCAAATTTGAGAATCGAGAGACCAAAAGTCCAGTTTGAATTGTTTCTCATGGGAGCATTAGAGACTAGCAGTTTGCAGAGARTACCGCAGCGTGAAACTGTCAAGATTGTATGAAGTGGGAGTGAAACAAAAAAAAATCTGATAGGCTGTTCATCAGCTGATCAAATGTTTATGACCATAGCTAAAAAAAAAAAACTGTAATTTTGTTCAGCTTTACAGTAACATCTTTTTTTAATGACTTAAATTCCAGCAAGTATTTTAATATTTAATATTAATACTGTCAATCTAAATGTAAACTTTATTCATTTTAGTCGAGGTTCCAAGGAGCCACTTGAGAGGCGCAGAAGGGTCACGTGTGCCCGGAGCCACAGTCGCAGAACCTTTGTATTTGTAACATACAGTAAGTTATTATAAACTAAGGCCYGGCTATAATAAAAACTGAGTCACTTCACCTTTGTTTCAGGACATTTACTGTTAGTTCCTCCCTCAAAGTGGAGGGAGGGCTGGAGCGTGTCATTGATTTCACTAGTAGACCTTTGAAAAAGTTAGAAACAATTTTTAAGCGTGGTTGTCTTACTGAACATTTTAAGAATTATATGCTGGGTGAAAAAAATAACTGAGAACTCACTGAAGTGATTGCATATTTTACTGTATATTGTCTTGGGTGGGATTATGCTAACAGATACAGCGGGTAAAATAAGTATTGAATACGTCACCATTTTTCTCAGTAAATATATTACTAGAGGTGCTAATGACATGAAATTTTCACCAGATGTTGGTAACAACCCAAGTGATCCATACNATGTATGGATCACTTGGGTTGTTACCAACATCTGGTGAAAATTTCATGTCATTAGCACCTCTAGTAATATATTTACTGAGAAAAATGTTGACGTGTTCTATACTTATTTTACCAGCTGTATTTCTGGAAATATTTTGTTAACAGAGYTGACTTCAAATARTTGTYGGCAAAATATTAAACAAAATCTTGTACAGCCTGTTGGGGCTCAGATCATGTGATGTGTGTGGAAAAATGTCACGTCTGTAAAACAAACTGCTTTAYATTCTTTTTGTGTTTTAAAGGTCAATTAGATATGAAAGCCTTCTTGTATCGACTTGACCTCAAAGAGTTATAAGTTGTTTACTTTAAATTTGCATACTGTCGGTCTAGTGTCGATAGTTCTTGAGATATTTTGCTAACAACCAGACCTGCTCACCTTGTCTCAATCAGGTAGACAGTGAACGTCTCCTGCATGCTGACTGCATTCTTCCCGCTCCTCCTCTCAACTTCAGCAACACAGATCTCCATCCTGCGCAGCAGATTCGACACTTCTTCCAGCACCTGCCCATCATCACATTATTATCCAATGAATTACATTCTGGATTCCAGATCATTTATTTATTTACCTTTATTTATACAAGCCATAAAAACATCGTTCGTGCCGTGACGTCACGTTACGTTTATCCAAAAATAATAACAGAAACAGACGAGTCTATGTTTTATTATTAACCTGATGTTATCAACAGCTGACCCTCAGCATCATGCTAGCTTTATTCTAAGCTAGCACTACGTGCTGCTTTATTTTCAAAAATTAATAAAAGTTCCRAAAACGTGTCAAACTAGAGACCTGAAGCTGCTTCACCGGGCTGTTTAGGCTCTCGTCAGGTTCGGTTCGGTCCGAGCCGTCGTGAGAAGCGACGGACTCCTTTCCATCCTCCGCACTCATCAGGCCAGCAGTGGTGCTGCAGCCTTGGAGACAGACTCCAGCGTCACGGCGCTCGTCTGGTGAACCTAGTCCTACTTTTCAAAATAAAAGCTCCCGTCACTTAGCGTAACGTCTCCTCTCGACGTCATGACGTCATCCCGTCACGTGAGTTCGACATCCATTCCTGTGTTGAGTGTCACAAACTGTCAAAAGTGTCAAAATTAGACCAAACAATACACCAGTTTTTAATATGTGTATATAGACCAAGTAAAACTGGAGATGAATAAATAGTATACACAACCTTTTTTTCTGAAAATGATTGTCAGATTTGAAGCACACTGCATTGCAGCTTCAGGGAGCAGGAAACACATTAATCTCATGTAAAAAA
>NW_013952966.1:48831-51814 GCF_001266775.1 Austrofundulus limnaeus
GAGATACCTATCTGTGGTGCAGAGACACCGCTCTGTGGTGCAGAAACACCTGTCTGTGGTGCAGAAACACCTGTCTGTGGTGCAGAAACACCTGTCTGTGGTGCAGAAACACCTGTCTGTGGTGCAGAAACACCTGTCTGTGTGTCATAGACACCTGTCTGTGGTGCAGAAACACCTGTCTGTGTGTCACAGACACCCGTCTGTCGTGCAGAAACACCTGTCTGTGTGTCACTGACACCTGTCTGTGGGGGATGCTGAGACTCCTGTCTGAGGTGCAGCAGCATAGGCTGTTGTTCTGCGTTTCTGTGTATGATTGGTGGTTTTTGTAGTCGTAGCTTTGTGTCAAGTTGTACAGATTGTCTGTACATTAGACAGGTCTCCCAACTGAAGGCCTTCAGTAGGTGTAAAATACACGGCCTGCCATTGGTGTGACATTAGGGCTGCCACGATTAGTTGATTAGTCGACGACTAATCTATTACTAAAATAATCGATGACTGCAAGGCAGAACTTACCTTCCACAGCAATTATTTTTAGTTAGCATTTAGCTAAAATCTAAACATGGTTATATGATAGCAGCTGCATTCTGGCGCGATAAGCTGTATGTTTTATATTCAATTAACGTATGATCTGATTAGTCGACTAATCGAAAAAAATAATCGGTGATTAATCAATTATAAAAATAATCATTTGTGATGGGGGCAAGATGGCGGAGGAGTGAGACGTGTGTCGCGTGGCTCCCGCTCCGACTTGTTCAGTTTGTGGTTCTATACTAAATGTCCTTGCTGTTTTAAACATTTGGTCCGTTCGGACTCGACCCCTGAGTGATTCTTGCCTGTAAGAGTAGAAGAATGGCGATAAACTCGAGGAAAGGCAAACATTCTAGCTCGACGGCTGTTAGACCTGACGCCGCTCGGAGCTAACTGCAGCTAGGACCGGACCTTCGGCGCCCTCCTCTCCCTCCCGCGGCGAGGCGGACGCACTCTCCTTGAAGTCTGACATTCTTGCSGCTATAAAAACCGATCTCTCAGCTGTGATCAAATCCGAAATAAAAGCGGCTTTGGCTGAAGAGTTTACTCTTATTAAAGGGGAGCTGCAAGCGGTGAGAGCTGAAGTGGCTAACGGCACAATGCTACTGCATGCAGATCTGGACCACGTTAAACAGAGCGTTAAAGAAGTGGAGTATGGTTTGTCAACCTGATCCGATGAGGTGGTTTCTCTGCGCACNACCTCTAGTAATATATTTACTGAGAAAAATGTTGACGTGTTCAATACTTATTTTACCTGCTATATGCTATCATGGCTATCTGTCTATGTTAAAGTGGCTTTGTTTACAAGGAAGACAATATAGAAGATGTTACACAGACGTGCTGTACAGCCTGAAGTCTCCTCGGGGTCCAAATTCACTTTAAAGACCCAAAACATCCAGTCAGATCTACAATAGAGTGGGTCAGATTAAAGCAGATTCATGTGGTAGAACGATCTTATCTTTACAAAACTCTTTATGCTTGTTCATTTTCTGTGGATGTTTATCTTTTATAAAATGTAGTTAGACTTAAATCATAGAACGTTTTCAACATCATGTCTGAGTTTTTATTTAAATGATTTTTGTAACAATAAMGCACAAGKTAAACTGGGTCAACATACAAAAGAACTGCATGGTTTAACATGATGGTAACAATGTGGCTCCTCTTCATTTAAGAAGCACTCCAAACGAAGGCTTAAAGCAACCTAACAGCCTGTTTATCCTCTCTACCCTCTTCCCAAATCTGAAAAAGGAAAAGTACATAAAAGCTAACACATTAATGCACGAACAAAACTCCATTACAAAAAATCACAAGAAGACTAGTCTTTAAAATAAARCCTCCAAATTTCCCAGCTGACTATTCCAAAACGTTTTTGTACCTCATAACAAGAAACTACACTTTTTACTAAACGGGTAGTGATTTCCCTGTACATGAGGGTTTCTCTGGATGCTTTCCTCAGTCCTACACTCCTTGTATCCTTCACCCGGTGGCAGGGTCAGAGGTCATCTTGTGGGCGTAAGCTCCAAGTGAAGCTGCTGTGTTTGGCCTTGGTGCAAGGCCTCGTCATGAAAACTGGATCTGCTGTACAGTGGGAATCTGGAATGAGATGAGAGATATCTTTATTGGATGAACAAAACGTCACTGAGATGCAGCCATGACAAACATTGTTGAGTTCTAAACGCTTATTACCACCTTCTTCCAAATTGTTTTTTTTCAACCATCAATTCATGAGTGCAATGCGTTTTGGGTTAATGATGATGTCATATCGGTATGCTCAATAGGTTTAACAGTTTTAATAATGACCCAACTTTTTCCAGCCAGCAGAACTGGCAGATTTACTGACACATGTTGCTACTCCAAATACTCACCAGTGGTGTCCGGAACAGTAATCACTAAAGGCACAGATATTACAATTAAAAGAAGACGTGCTAGCTAGAAACAGTACTCAAGCTAGCGATACAGCTGTCCTGCTGTCTACAGGTGGGTGGTCTAACCAGTCCACATAGAACAAAGATTCTTAACCCATGGGCCAAGCGCCACCTTGTGGTGACATCCATGTGGTGGACGTAGCCTAAAAGACCCCCTCACCCAGTACCAGTGTTATACTGTATAAAGCAGAGATTCTTAACCCATGGAGCGCCACCTTGAGGGCCTCAAAAGAACAATAGTTTTTAACTTTGGGCCGCAGAGGGCCGTGGGACTGCATTTGATTTTGAATGAGGTGCAATACACTTTCTCACCACTAGTAGCAGTAGTGCGCCACTCAGTTGTTAACAACTTTTTTAATATGTAGAAGAACCTTAGAAACCTGCCAAGAATGGAAACCTATTTTAAATGAAAAGTAGAAGCAAAAATGAAAGTAACTCGTCAAAAAACACCAAAGTTTGTCACTAATATGAAGTGCAGATTCTGTTTTTACCATGCAATACTTTAAACATGATCAAATACAGTTGCAGAT
>NW_013952966.1:53350-54517 GCF_001266775.1 Austrofundulus limnaeus
GCTTTCCGATACCGATTGCTTTATTTTTTATTTCTTTCCAAGTGACAAGGTTGGTAGTATTAAACTGAGCCCTGCTGTTCCCACCACGAGAAACATCCAGTTTGCAGATTTTGCAAGATGTAGTTTCAGCATCATTGTTTTCCATTGAAAAGTGTTCCCACACTGTGGACATGGTTGCATACTTGTGTGCGTCTTGACTTCTTAACGGCAGTTGTAAAGCATGATGATGCTGAAAACTGTCGAGAAAACTGGATCGGCCCGATCACATGACTAAATCTGATTCTACCCGATTTAAAAAAAAAGGCCATATCTGCCACCGATACTGATACTGAGTATCTGATCGGGACATCTCTAGGTGACATGCGAACACATCTGGACCTGGACTCAGAAAGAACAACCCTCCATGCTCTGCTTTGATGGGGTAAAAGTATGGCTCTGGTTCAGGTAACTTTTTGAAAGCCACGTCTGTTTTATCCTGTATGGAAATTAGAGTGGATACATTTAAACAAGACCACAACAAAARRCATCACTTTTTCCCTCTCCTAATTTTTWCAAGTGATGAAAATCTGTCCTGMGTTCCATTTTAGACTGAGGTCACATGTGGATTATCAAACAACTGGCTCTGTTGGATGCAGCAAATAAAGATCATAAATGTTACCTGTTGATATGAGGTGGTGTACACCATGACGTTCTGCTGCTGACCATCTGCTGTAATAAGCCCCGCTTGAAGTGGAGTTGCTGTGAAGAAAGAACAAAATCCTGTGTAAAACGAATAATCTCGTCTCTAAAAGCTTTAAATAACATCTACATCACTTACGGAAGCTGTCGTCTGTGAGGTCCTCGCTCAGACTTTCCCCCACTGCCACTCCGGGCATTCCCTTCTCACCTTTCATCGCCTAGGAGGGAAATCAGTATAAGACTTTAAACATTGACTTTTGCAGAGGTTTTCAACCTTGTTCCTCACTAACCTGCATGTTTTACGTTTCCCTGCTTCAACACAACTGTCTAATGAACGAGTGATATATTAGGTCAGGGGTTCTTAACCTTCTTGACCTCAGGGCCCAATTTATTTAACATAAAGTGTCACGAGGCCCAGTCACACATTACTAATGTATGAATGTATGGATCAAAATGATACTTATTCTAAATCTCGGTTTAATTTTTATT
>NW_013952966.1:56118-58428 GCF_001266775.1 Austrofundulus limnaeus
AGCAGGGAAACAGCTGGAAAATGCAGGACAGTGGGTCACGACTAAATTTTCATGTTCTAGGAACGTTTTTGTAACTTGACTTTACATGGCTTGTTCATCTCACAGACTCGATCCTTGCTGTGCACGCTTGAATCAGCTTTTAGTGCACTATCGAGATAGCATGTCGTGTTATACGTTGTATTCGTTGATAAATCGGACCAACGTAACCCACCTTTTCAGGACACCACCTGGACAGCCAGCTGTTAAACAGTATCACACAACTAAATCTGTCATCACTGGTTAGGATGAGAGGGGATCATGGAAAACTATGGAGTCCGACAGAGATTTTGCAAAGTTACAAACCAAAACAATATTGATTTTTGTGACTTTCAACTGGCGGAACCAGGTGTCATTACTGTCGACTGGGGGCTTGTCCTTAGCTTTAGCACTTTGCTTACTGTGGATGCCACCCAGCTGGCCTGGGGTCCCAGCTGCTCATGGTCTTGCTGGGGGACCACTAGCAGAAGTTGGAGCTACTCTCAGCTCTTATTTAGGTCTCCGTTCCTTCGTTTATTAACAGATCTGCTGGAATTTCTCAGTTWTTTTCCTATCTTGACCCACAGGGCCTGAAATGAGGTCATGGTTTGTTTAAGATGTTTATATTGAAACAGTATACAGTTAGGTCCATATTTATTGGGACAGAGACAACATTTTTCTAATTTTGGTTCTAGACACTACCACAATGAATTTTAAACAAAACAATTCAGATGAAGTTCAGACTGTCAGCTTTAATTCAGTGGGTTGAACAAAATGATTGTATAAAATGTGAGGAACTAAAGCATCTTCTAAACACAATCCCTTCATTTCAGAGGCTCAGAAGTAACTGGACAGATTAAATAATTGTAAATAAAATGTTCATTTCTAATACTTGGTTGAAAACTCTTTGTTGACAATGACTGCCTGAAGTCTTGAACTCATGGACATCACCAGACGCTGTGTTCCCTCCTTTTTAATGCTCTGCCAGGCCTTCACTGTGGTGGTTTTCAGTTGTTTGTTTGTGGGCCTTTCTGTCTGAAGTTCGCTTTTAACAAGTGAAATGCTCAACTGGGTTGAGATCAGGTGACTGACTTGGCCATTCAAGAATATTCCACTTCTTTGCTTTAATAAACTCCTGGGTTGCTTTGGCTTTATGTTTTGGATCATTGTCCATCTGTAGTAACAACCAATCAGTTTGTCTGCATTTGTCTGGATCTGAGCACACAGTCTGGCTCTGAATACCTCAGAATTCATTGGGCTACTTCTGTCCTGTGTCACATCATCAATAAACACTAGTGGCCCGGTGCCACTGGCAGCCATGCATGCCCAAGCCATCACACTTCTCTGCTGTGTTTTACAGATGATGTGGTGCTTTGGATCATGAGCTGCACCACAGCTTCACCAGACTTTTCTCTTTCCATCATTCTGGTAGAGGTTGATCTTGGTTTCATCTGTCCAAAGAATGTTCTTCCAAAACTGTGCTGCTTTTTTAGATGTTTTTTTTTTACCAAAGTCCAGTCTATCC
Source organism: Austrofundulus limnaeus (assembly GCF_001266775.1). Classification (NCBI taxonomy): domain Eukaryota; kingdom Metazoa; phylum Chordata; class Actinopteri; order Cyprinodontiformes; family Rivulidae; genus Austrofundulus; species Austrofundulus limnaeus. Next base: position 57,659 of record NW_013952966.1, read on the forward strand.
TTTTTATTCTTGATGCTTATGAGTGTCTTGCACCGTGCAGTGAACCCTCTGTATTTACTTTCATGCAGTCTTCTCTTTATAGTAGATTTGATATTGATACTTCTGCCTCCTGGAGAGTGTTGTTCACTTGGTTGGCTGTTGTGAAGGGGTTTCTCTTCACCATGGAGATTATTCTGCCATCATCCACCACTGTTGTCTTCTGTAGGCACCCAGGTCTTTTTGCATTGATGAGCTCACCAGTGCTTTCTTTCTTTCTCAGGATGTGCCAAACTGTAGATTTTGCCACTCCTAATACTGTAGCAATTTCTCTGATGTTTTTTTCTGTTTTTGCAGCTTAAGGATGGCTTGTTTCACCTGCATGGAGAACTCCTTTGACCRCATGTTTACTTCACAGCAAAACCTTCCAAATGCAAGCAGCACACCTCAAATCAACTCCAGACATTTTATCTGCTTAATTGAGAATGACATAACGAAGGGATTGCCCACACCTGTCCATGAAATAGCCTTGGAGTCAACTGTCCAATTACATTCGGCCCCTTTAAAACCAGGGTGGCACATGTTAAAGAGCTGAAACTCCTAAACCCTTCATCCAATTTTACTGTGGACGAAAGCTGAATGTCTGGACTTTATGTCCATGTACATTATATAACTATAACTTGAATATGTTTCAGTAAACAGGTAAAAAGACTAAATTTGTGTCAGTGTCCAAATATACAGCGGGTAAAATAAGTATTGAACACGTCAACATTTTTCTCAGTAAATATATTACT
>NW_013952966.1:59867-61063 GCF_001266775.1 Austrofundulus limnaeus
ATTATTATTATTATTATTATTATTATTATTATTATTATTAAAGCTCCACATCCCTAGTGCTAAGACTCTGGCTCCAAACAATAACATGGCAGCTTCCAAAAAAAGGACATTTTGGTTTCAATTCTTTTTTTTTTTAATGAATGGGATGTAGACCATGTGGCCTCCCTCGACTCTTACCTCTCTGAACTTCTGCAGGTAGAGCTTGAGCGGATCCACGTACATGTCGAAGCCCAGCGTGGACATGGCAAACAAAATGTCCTCCCCGTTGATGGTCTTCCTCTTCTCCTGGTGGCAGCGCTCGCTGGCTTCAGATGTGATGAAACTGATGAACTCGCTCACGCACTCCTGCACACACTCTTTGGCATCTTTYGCAATCTGAGAGTGGGAAGACATTAAAGGCCTTTAATTTTCAACTGAAACAACTCCAAGAAGTTTTTCTCAGGTTATATACATATATTTGTATCTTCAGCACCAACACGAGACCCCTCCTGAATACTCCATCCCCTCCATCTCAAACCTTTCCAGTCTGTGGAACAGCATTTTTCATGATGCGAGCCACGTTGGCGATGGGAAGGTAGATGTCCTGCTCCCTGTAGTTCTCCTTGATGCCACCATCTTCATGGTCATTTATACTCTCATCTCCATCGTCTACAAAACACAAACAATTTGATCCTTATGACCTAGGACTTGAGAAACCTTTGATAAAAATCAATAAATCACAATTACATGGATCAGTACTGTAATCAAGATAAATGTAAATTCTTTGCCGAGTTTGGAAATGCTACATTTTTTTAAATACCCTCATACCTGCCTGTTGAACTATCCTTTAAAATAACTTACAAACTATTTATTCAATGTGTAGAATACTGGATAAAATAATAAGTCAAACAAAACAATAATTAGCAGTCGTATTTGTTGGTAATCTGTTGTTTTCTGTCAAAATAGTTTATAATAATTAATAAATTATTTTCTGAATTCCGTGTTTTTTAATTTTATAATGAGAATGTGTGCCGTAGTCAAAGCTAAAGGTCCAACCAAATATTAGAGTGTGACCTTTATTTGGTGGCGACACTGGACAGTAACAGAGTTTCTGAAAGTTGTAGTGAATTCAGTTTGGGATTTTTAAAGGGATCCACGATTAGTTGTAACATTAGACTTTATTTGATAAACATTTATTTTAACTGTAAAATAAAGAC
>NW_013952966.1:68179-71345 GCF_001266775.1 Austrofundulus limnaeus
CCAGTAATATTTGGGGGTCACAAGTTTTTGCCATGGATATTTTGTGGGTCAGAAGACAAAAAGTTTGGGAATCACTGCCTAAGAAGACCCCATATACTCAGATTTTAATTTATGAAAAGTCCCATGAGCCTTTGCTGCCTGAGCATATGTTGAATTTTTTTTTCAATGTTCATGGGCTGGAAAAAAAAAGAACGTGGACAACCACACTGACTGCTAGCGTAATTATAAAAGATAAAACAACTTTACTCACGATGTATTTACATTTCTTATATTATTGCATTAGGCCCACGGCCCCCAGATAGATTTTCATTTAGGCCCTCTCAGGGACAATGTTTGGGCACCCCTGGTCTGGGGGGGAACAAATGTCGATACAACACTGACCTGTTCTGCAGCTGACTGATAAGGCTCATTTAGACAACTACTCTGTGTTCATCTGTACAGACAAAAAAAAAAAAAAAAAAAAAGCATGATCTGAAGTGGACCTCAACACTGGTTACATTTTAATTCATGTTGCATCCCCGTGTCCTCTAAAAATACAATTTTGCGCAACACTGCAAATGCTAGCTAACAGGAATACATTAGCATGGTATCCTAAACAGTTGAGACACATTTAACAGGTCACATGTTACAGTTACATGTGAAGCTCTGGTGTGTCTTTGATCACAATGTGCTTTTAAACAAAAGCTAGCAGAGGTTGTATAAGATTTGAGTGGATTGTAGCAGGCGTTAGCTAACCCGGTCTCTTTAGCTCCCAGAGAGACATTAAACTGAGTTTATTAACAACAGGCTGCCCATCGGGGAACACTATAAAACGAACTTATAACAATCCCGTAACCTATTTCGACACGTTTCCCCCAAGCATAAATTATCACTGTAAGTCCAGCTGTAAATCGACATTTTTGGCCTGCTCTGTCTTTGTTCACAAGCAGARCAAGACGTCTCCGGGCCGAAATGTTTAACACGTTATTTCTTAACGTTTTCGCTTAATTATACTTCCTGACGAGCAGCCCTCGTTCACCCAGACAACAAATGAAAAAAACCAGACAGAGACGGACATTTCCATTCGAGCTAACAAGAGATCGGTTAGCAATCATTGGCCGGAGCCAGGCACAAACCTGCAATGAAGCCCTGGTTGGTTACCTTCCCGAGACGGCTGTTTGGTTGGACGGAAAATGGCTGCGAAAGGACCAGTCCCAGCGCGGAGCCGCGGCTGCACTACCGGATATGACCAGCAGGGGGGGGGCTTTGCTGTGTTCCTGCACATGACGTGCTTCGCCGCCATATTGGATGGGTCCATCCTCGCTCACTGCAGCATCAGGACGAGCAACTTATGTTTGGGCAGCGTTTTACAAGAAAGACTRAACAATAGTTTTGGTTATTTTTTCCCTTTATAATATTTTGTCTTCGTAGCTAAGGTTATTTGGTGATCAACAAAAGATTAACATCTAGATCTGGTTCTCTCCATATTGTTTTCTAAACATTTTTGAAGGTTTCACAGTGACACAGACTTGAGGAGGTAATAAGGAGTCGCAATTAGAAATGAGGGTTTTTTTCGCTCATCCACGCTCTGTAGCAATCACTTCAAGACAGATGACCGACAGGACGGCTCAGGTTGTCAGGATTAGAGATAGTGTGAAAATGTAAACAAAAATATACTGAGCAGATAGGAGCTTCATATGTGTATATATATATATATATATGTAAGCCTGTGTGCGTACGCGCAGCACACAAACAAAAAATATTAATTCTTGTATTGCTGTGTGCACAATATGTTTGTGTGAAAGAGAAATAAATTCAAAGGAACCATCAAAGATGTTTCTTTATTAAAACATAAAATTTGTTCTTTAAATTCTTTAAAATGTATACTTAATTCCTCATATTTTTTTACCCTGTGTGAATCGTCTGTCATTTTGTTGCTGATGCACTTGAATTTCTCCACTGAGGGACAATAAAGTCAATTTCTGTACTAATTTATTTACACTTTTATGAATAGGCCTATGTTAAACTAAGCATTTCCGCATGAAAGCTTGAATTTTAATGTGTGACAGCAGGGGCGGTCCTAGCTTCTTTGTGCCCTGGGCAGACATCTCCTCCAGGGCCCCTGAACTCCACCCCGCCACTCCCAGAGCTGGACGTGCCCAGCTATAAAAATATAACTTAGATTATTGTGCACAGACACACTCAAAATTTCTTTGAAAATTAAAGCAAGGTCATTTTTGTTTGGTAGATTCATTCTTTGTTGTTTTGGCAATAAATCTTATTGAAAAGCCTGTTAATTTCCCTTTTGGTGCCACATTTGTAAGGAACATACCAGTCAGGTCCCTGGTATAAGATTTATTGCCAGGAAGCATTGTTACAACAAAGAAATAATCTTCCAAAACACTAATTTCCTTACTTTTTGTGCYAAGTTCKTGTAGAATATAGACACATGTGGGCACATACATATACCATGAACTTAAAAGCATAAAACAAAAGTTGCACCAATAAAATAATATTTAGGAAAATCAAACAATCAACCAAATGTCATTGCTTAACTGTCAAAGAAGATTTGAACCTTTTTTTACAAGACAATTTACACTATTGCATTTTAAGTCTGTGTCCAAAACGGTGGGCCGAGTCCTCAGAAGACCGAATTCGTCGGCTGCTTACGTCACAGCGCCGCGACGGAAGCTATCCAAAACCGAAGACTCCTCCGAAGTGGCCGACAAATGCATCCTTCCTTTGGCCCGAATCAAAGGACTAGTACGAAGGATCCTTCTTGGCCCACCATATCCCATAATGCATTGCGGGCCGACCAGAGATTTTTTAATACTATTAATGGCGGACAAAGTGAGAGAAAAGAATATGTTTTAAATAAATATATGGCGGTATAAAAATTAAAAATTTCAAGCGAGCTAAAGACATCCAGGAAATAAAAGCAACAACTAGTGATGCTGTTTTCAGGAGGAAAACACTGGACCTCAGATGTAGTGTTAATCTAACGATTATTTTTTCGATTAATGGATTATTCTAACAACAAATCTATAAGTTATTCTGATGTGAGTGCACTGGACATTTAAAATGTTTTCATCAAATTAACAAGAACAGTTCTTTAATATTGTAATATTTTCTGTAAATTTTTTACAAAAAAGCTTAAAAGATTTAACATCAATATAAAATCTCAACC
>NW_013952966.1:71960-73694 GCF_001266775.1 Austrofundulus limnaeus
TGTTCACAAGATAATTAATCCACCAGATAATTCAGAGGCGGTCTGTTTGGTAAATTTTACTCCAGGAGCTGCGAGGCTTGTTTTCAAGCTTCAGACTGAACTGAACCAGCGGATGCTGACATCATTACGCGCATGCGCGATGCTGCTTTCAGGACAAGCATGAAAAACTCACCACTCTTATGCCAATACGGTCGCAATGATGCATTTATGTACCGAAATGGAATTGCCTCATTTCCTGTTCAGAGGAGAYGAACATTGGATTGCGCAGTACCTGACAGCCCGTGCAGGAGATGAAAGAATCCCGTGCGACCCCCTCACCTCCCCTTTTTTCTGTGTGTCGGTGGTCAGCTGCAAGCTTCAGTGTGGAGGAGGCCCACTACCTGCAAGTAGGACAGATATGAAACAATATTTTGTTAATGGGGAGGATAAAGGCGGGGATTGTGGCACCCTTGACAAGATGCCGCCCTGGGCAGTTGCCCACCTTGCCCATATCAGAAACTGCCACTGTGTGACAGTATTGTGTATCATAACTACGTACATCTCTGCCATTTGTGACAAACCAAACCATGTGAAAATCGAGTAAGAATTTGTGAAGTTATGATTGTTTTAGTTGGTTCTTCTGTACAAATAAAATGCGCTGGTGCGCAAGAGGGACCCATCCAAGATGGCGGCCGAGCTGAAACGTCAGGCTCCAGTTGTAGCTGCTGACAAAACACGCTCCAGTGGCCGGGAAGCAATTTTTCAATGCGAACAACTCTTTTCTGTAAAATAAAAATAGGATTTGTAATTGTCTTGCTTGCTTTCCCCAAACTTTAATCCAGTAAAAGTGATTGTTCCACTTAAGAATAAAAATATCAAATTTGTATTGCTATACAGTAGCAATACAACTTTGATATTTTTATTCTTAAGTGGTTTATATGAGATTTTCATGTCAGCTTTTAATCAATGAGGACACAACCTTCACTTCACTCACATCTCAACACCATCAACTCTAAATGGGACATCAATAGTTTTCTTCCTGTTACCAAATATCACGTAGTTTGTTTTATCCAAATTCAGTGACAACTTAAAGTGAAACCAGGTCTGTATTTTCACAAATTCTAYCAGTATCATCTCCAACATCCGTTTAACATTTTATCCTGAATGCAGAAATGTGGTATCATCTGCAATTAAACCCASTTCAGAAGCCCTGATACATTGACCAAATTATTCAACAGTTTTGGTCCAAGCACAGAGCCCTGAGGAACTCCACAGCTAATATTACATAATTCATATCTTTCTGTCTCCTATTTTTTAATTCACTAGTTTTTTCACTGTAGTGCTGGTCCTTTAATATCATATTGTATTTATTCAAAAACACCAACATAATACTGTTTTTGATCAACAGCATTTGTTATCTCTTATATTAATTCAATGAGAGCCATTGATGTTGAATTATTTGCTCTAAACACTTACTGACTACTACTACTTACATGTGGCGGCTGTGGAAGAGTGGCTAGGTGAGTCGTCCTGTAGTCAGAGGGTTGCTGGTTCAATCCCCCATCCCAGCTGTCTCAGTTGTTGCGTCCTTGGGCAAGACACTTCAAAGAGTCTGGTGGCGCCAGTGGCAGCCACAGCAACCAGACTGTCAACGTGCCCCAGGGCAGCTGAGGCTACAATGTACAACCCCTGGCAAAAAGTATGGAATCACCGGTCTTGACTGAGCACTCATTCAGACATTTCATTATGTAAAAC
>NW_013952966.1:75465-76982 GCF_001266775.1 Austrofundulus limnaeus
TATTTAATTAATTAAATACGTTTGTTTATTTATTTAATATTTAATATAATTATAATTTGGCACTGATCAGCCTCCATACAATAATTCGTAGTTTAGCTGTTTCATGATAAAAACGCAGGTTCTGATAAGTTGTCTTTGTCCTGGTGGTCTCCGTGTCCTCAGGTTTSGGTCCCGGGCGGTACCGGGCCAGCTGTGTGGACGGGCTCATGTTGGTACCCCCACCCCGCGCAGCTCTGCAGTGGTACATTCCGGGATGTTCAGCTCTCTGACCGGCGAACAGCCTTCATCAGTACCAGCAGCAGCCGCAGGCAGACTCCCGGAGCCCCGCCGGTCCGTTCCGTTCCGTTCAGTGGCACACAGCGAGTCCCAGCATGAAACAGGTTCTGAGCGAGCTGAGGAGGACGAGCCGGATCTGCCGAATGGTTCTGGCTACTTGTTTGGGATCTTTTATTCTGGTCACCTTTTATTTCCAAAGTATGTTTCAACCAGGTAGGACCTCCCTCCCTCTCTCTCTGTCTCTCTCTCTCTGTGTGTGTGTGTGTGTCGCATCTCCGGTCCTTATGTCTGGACCGGGTCGGACCGGCTCCATCTGACAAGTAGGCTGGTGGGGCGGGTGTGAGGGGGAGGACCAGGCTCGGTTTGAGGAAGATCTTCAGGTAGTGTCTGCAGCTCCGCCCGAAGCAAAGCAAACAAAGAGTCTTTTGATTAGTTTAGACATGATGTGGAATCAGGACATGTGCTTTGGACGGGTCCAACAGAACCCAGCAGAGGGCTGCAGGTTCGGTGGCAAGCTGCTTTGTCTTTGTTTTTTTTCTTGTGTGGGCTTTGTTACCACAGCAGTGGTCCTGGTGGGTCTGCAGATCCAGCTGGRCTGGTTCTGGACTCAGATTTGATCTCAGTGAGGAAGCTAGAACCTCTGGTTCTGGAGACATCCTGGCTGGACCGGATCAGGRCTGCTGGTTTTGCTGGTTTTGTTGGCTCAGAACCCTCATTAGTTGTAATCTCCTGCAGCTCCAGCCACATGCTGCACTGCTGCAGACCTGAGGTGTGTGGAACCGGCAGGTGGTTCTGGTTCTGTAAACAGAAAACTCAGACTGGGTCTGGTCAGGGATCAGAGATTAAAGAGCTCGTTTCACCAGTTTACACTMGTTAAACCTGGTGAGATTTTTCTGTTTTCTGTTCAGAAAAAGGACGGAAGAAAAGATCATAAAAACTTTTAAACAGAAGAAACCAAAGGAGCAGATTAGGTCCAGTTTTAGAGAAGAATCTGAAGTTCATGGATCTGACTTTGACGGCCTTAAAAACTGTTTAATGAAATATCTTTTCTTTACTTCAGTGAAGAAAAGATCACTTTTAAAACTTTCTTTTGAACTTTTCACATTATACATGTGGAAAATATCAGACAAATTTGTTTCATTCAGAACAAATTGATGATTCAAAAATCAAAAAGAAAAAAATCGTATAGGCCTTCTGGACGGGTTCTTCTCTAATGAAACGTTTCGTCTCTCCTCCAAGAG
>NW_013952966.1:78135-80649 GCF_001266775.1 Austrofundulus limnaeus
CTCTTGGAGGAGAGACGAAACGTTTCATTAGAGAAGAACCCGTCCAGAAGACCTATACAATTGTTTTTTTTGATTTTTTACCTGGATTACTGAGATGCATCAGGACATGATTCAAAAATATTTAATCAAATATTTAAACTATTTCATTGGTTAATTGGATTGAATGTTTGGGAATCTTAAAGGATTTTGAAAAAGTCAGATGAGACACGTGAGCGACAAAAGTTTAATTTGATAACAGAGCACAGAGGAAGTAACATGACTCATTTGTTAGGAATAATTTTCATTTCATGACATCATCACAGCCCACACAACTTTTACAGGACAATGGATTTCGAACATTTCATTTTTTTTGTTATTGTTATAATCATTTTCTAAATTCAAGCACACAACTCTAGAAATATTCATGTTATGTTTTCTGTCATTGCATTCACATGAAACAAACATGAAAATCAACCCTTTTCATTTCACCAAKAGTTCATGTTTTAATGTGTTTATAGAAAATACAATTTAATATAAAACTCTGAATAAAACTGTATATATGTCATCCGCTCATTATGTTTTACTTTTTTGTCATTTTATCGAGACAGAAACAAAACATTTTTCAGTATTTTCAGTAAAAACAAAGCTGAACTAATAAACTTCTTACATATTACTATTTATATGTCCCTGTAGGACAGGGTAGTTTTTGTGGTGTGGTGCTTCATATTGCCCAGCAAAATCATCTGATTATTTTAGTCAAGAAGCTAAAATATATTTCCCCCACTTTATTTAAAAACTCTGTTAAGGGCCAGTCTTCAGTATTTGAAATTACAGGTTCATTATGCACAATTTTCTTTTAATTCACATAAACCTTTTAAGCCATGTGATGTGAGTATCAGTCACATGGAGGCAGTGCTTAAAAGCCTGAATTTTGCCTGAAACTCTCAGACTGAAGAAGTCTCTTGGAGAAGAGACGAAACGTTTCATTAGAGAAGAACCCGTCCAGAAGAAAAGGTTTCCAAATAGAAAAAATACTTGTATGTTAATTAGGACTAGTTAAATTTTTATTTTAATTGTAAGTTTTGGCTTGTACCTGTTTTTAACTCATCCTGAGCACGTGCCAATTGATAAAGAGACAATAATCATAAGCATTTGCCTGTAATGATAAGGTGCTCCATATAAGGATAAGAATTATCTGGGGAGTCCATGTAATAAATAAATTACTTTAAGTGGCACATTCACATGGGCTAACCAAAGCCTGAGATTTTGCTGAAACTACTTTGCAGGTTATGGCCACAGCTTGCCGCTGTGTTACTGCCAGCACTAGCCAGCATCATAAACAGAAGACAATGAATCTTACCGCACAGTGCAATGCATGATGTGAGCCACCATTTGCATCTGATTTTGCTCCTTCTCTTCAGCCTTTTCTTTTTGAAGCTGTCTGTTAYGGGTCAATAGGATTTTTCTGGCCCAGGACCCAAAAGGTTTTCAATTCACCCCAATGCAGCCTCCATTCTTCACCAAAAGCAAATAAAAATGTGCCCAGAGAATTAAAAAAAAATTAAAAATAACGTCTAATCAGATKTTGTCCATTTTTATTGAAATTACAGAGATGCATATTTACATTGGATTAGTACAACCCCTGGCAAAAAGTATGGAATCACCAGTCTTGGATGAGCACTCATTCAGACATTTCATTCTGTAAAACAAACTCAGGTCAAAAATGTGATACAATAATAAGGTCATTCCAAAGTGCAACTTGTTGGCTTTCAGGAAGAGAAAACATTGTGGAAGTCAGTGAATGTTACTTTTATTGACCAAGCACAGGGAAAAAAATCACTCACTTAGTTCTGAAGAAAAAAGTATGGAATCATGAAAAACAGATAAACAAAAGACCGTTCAAAATACATCTCTAGTATTTAGTTGCACCACCTTTGGCTTTTATAACGGCTTGCAGTTTCTGAGGCATGGACTTGATGAGTGACAAACAGTATTCTTCATCAATTTGGTGCCAACTCTCTTTGATAGGAGTAGGCAGACCAGCTTTGCAGGTCGGAGCCTTCTTGTGTCAATTTCCACCACAGGTTTTCAATTGGGTTGAGATCTGGACTATTTGCAGGCCATGACATCGACTGAATGTGTCTTTCTCCAAGGAATGCCTTCACTCGTTTTGCCCTACATGGCACGATGCATTGTCATCTTGGAAAATTATTTCATCACCTCCAAACATCTGTTCAATTGAAGGGATGAGAAAACTGTCAAAATGTCAATGTAAACGTGTGTATTGATAGAAGAATTAACCACAGTCATCTCCACAGTGCCTTTGCCTGACACACAGCCCTATATCATCAAGGACTGTGGAAATTTGGTTGTTTTCTTCAGGCAGTCCTCTTCATAAATCTCACTGGAACGGCACCAAACAAAAGTTCCAGCATCATCATTTTGTCCAATGCAGATTCTTGACGCATCACTGAGGATAACTTTCATCCAGTCATCCACAGTCCATGATTGCCTGTCCTTATCCCATTGCAGTCT
>NW_013952966.1:82077-84574 GCF_001266775.1 Austrofundulus limnaeus
ACACACACACACACACACACACACACACACACACTCAGCAGTATCATTGTTGTCCAGTAGGTAAAGTTCTGTGTCTCTGTGGTTCAGGCATGTTTGCTTGGCCTGGGAATCCTGTTCGGCCTTCTAATGTAAACTCTCATCTCTCTCCCAGGACCTCCAGGGTCATGACCTTTGTTAGAGGATGCAAAAAGGGTGGGGGTAGATGCCAAGAGCAGATCCGTCCATCCATCCTTTTCCTGGTGGGTTGTGGATGCCACAGGYCCAGGAGGGAAACCCAGACACCCCTCTCCCCAGTGACACTTTTTAACCTTGGTTGAAGGYGTTCCTTGACCAKAGAGGAWATTTAATCCCTCCATCAGATTCTAGGTCTGCCTCAGGGTCTCCTCCTAATAGGTGTGCCTGGGAAAATCTCCGGATTGAGACACCCAGGAGGCATCCTGGTCAGAGTGATGAGATAACCCTTTTTGGTGCGCAGAATCAGCATCTCAACTCTGAGCTTCCCCTTACAGAGTTTCTTGATCTCTAAGGCTGAGCCTGCTCAAACTCTGGGGGTACTGTAGCTTTTCTCAGTATTTTGTGTCTGGGATCTTCCGCACTTTCCTTCTTTCTTTAATGATCATTCAGTTTTAGTACTAAGAGAAAAGCCATACAGTGACAAAAAAATTGATTCTATTTTATTCAGGAACCACAGAGCATCATCTCCTGTGGGTTGTGGCACAGAACCATTGTGAAACCGCTGTTGAATGAGCTGCTYTTGAAAWTCTAAATGGAATTACAGTTGTATTAACAGCATCATCTTTCTGTCCGAGTCTCTGTCCTGCTSCTGCATTTCTGTCCAATGGGAGCAATGACCGTCACTTGCATGGCTTTGTTTCTAATTTATRGTCCACTTGACAAAAACACAATGTGATGCAAAACACACCAGCGAAAAATATAAAGTCAGCTTTTAATTCGGACCRAACAAGTGGACCAAAGGACTTTCCTGATGCGAATATACCCTTAAATACATTTAACCAAGAATAAAATTAAAAACATCTTTTGATGAGAGTTCATTTATGCCAATCATCAGTTTCAGGTCYACAATTTAAGAAGACATTATAATATAAAAATAAAGCATTTACTGACACCTGACTACTACCATTGAAACCATTCATAAATTTACGAAGGTCCTTCAGATTGTTAACAGAATGGTTAGTTTTTGCCATGGCTCAGTTTTTAGATTGCCACATTAGGGCTTTAAAAGACGCATCTCTCCAGGCTCATGTGATTTGTGTTAAACGTAGATCTTTTAATCTGCACTTATAATTGAATCCAAAAGTGCCTCAATGATATTTTGGAACTTTGTGTGTGTGGGTTTAGTCTGTGTGCATGAATGATGTGGGAAAGAAACTGCAGCTCTGTTTATCCTGGGCCTTTTCTCTGCTTCTGAGGCCACAAAGTTGCAACTCACATTTCCTGTCTGCCCCTGCAGCTCTTGTGTCTCTTGTGGGATCAGACAGACCTGCGTGACCTCGTTTAAAATCACATCAGTTCCTATTGCTCTGTGTATGTGTGGGTTACAGGCGTTTTACAACAAGATAAAATGGAAGCAAGGAATGCCTTAACATAAATAAAGGGCTAGCATTCCTTAAAGGAATGAACACTGCCCGTYGTCTTTCTTGCCAAAGTTTGAGATCATTTTAACRYGAGAATCATCTGATACYGTGTGTTACTCTGAGTATGTGTTGTGAGACTGTTGTGGAATACTTATGTCTGTATCACCTTGACACTGTCCACTTTTCATATCTTGTGATATCCTCTGGACGTCATCATCAAGTTGACCTATTTTCACGTATCAGTATGAGRCAGGTTATGATTGGTTGTTCATTATCGCATGATGTTAGCTGACAGTATATCATTGCATGGCAGCCAATAACGGGCGGGCCACATCCAACAGACTKCRTGATTGTTTTCTGTTCCATGTCTGCCCATTAATAAATGACTTTATGATCATACCCGCAAGACTATTTGTCTTTTTAACACCCTTTTCGCCRTGTTTCTGACCATCTTTCCACGACAAGACAAATATACTCCAAAACTAGTAAAACTGTTTGAGTTATAGCCATTTTATATTGTCTGATGATTAGCCGTGGCAGCCGTCTTTAAAGTGCACTGACTTCAGTAGTTAATCAGGTGTAGATGTACACAAGTCATTATTTATAGGATATTTTTCAAACAGTTAAACAAGGTTGACTGCAGCTAAAGTTTCAACCAGATCTTGCTCAATGAGTGGCCCTTGGAGGGTTTTGAATGGCTCAGCAATTACCACACAACATTTTTAAACGTTTGTAGGTGACTTAAAGACCGTGTAAAGTAAAACGTAACATTTTCTTTTTTAAACATTATAAATGTTATAAATGGATTGTTGTAAATGAGTACAAATTCTCTCAACTGTAGATATTTGAATAGTGGAGATATGATTCAGTTTGTGTGAAGGACTCGACACACGGGAGGCGAC
>NW_013952966.1:86365-88410 GCF_001266775.1 Austrofundulus limnaeus
AGCTAAAGGTGACATAGATACTTTCTTAAGGTATAGTATTTAAATATATGCCTGAGAAACACATAACATTGGCCCTTTAAAATATGTTGTGCGGTTCATGGGGTATTTTGCTGACAGACGGACTCAAAATAGTTAGTGGGAAAATCTTAAACAAAGATCTTGTGCTGTCAGTTAGCTCAGAACTTGTGGAATCAATCTCAAATATCATCATTCCAAATCTCAGCTCGGTAAAATTAGAGTTGGTGTCATTTTTTGTGCTTTTAAAGGAATTTAATAAAAATCCGTCCAGTGGTTTATGAGGAATTTTGATAAGAGACGGACACACAGTATGAACACACATTTGTGCTGATGGGGCAAGAAACATTGTKTGCTTTCACCTTCTGGTGCCAGGTGCTAATGAACTATTTTTTTTCCTAGAAATTTCTCCAGAAAACTCAAAATTCCTCACCTTTGTCGGTCTGTGGAGGCAGATTGAACTGGAGCTGAGACAAGCAGAAAGCTGCAGGTGGACTGAGACCTCAGAGCTCTCTGTGAAACTGCAGCTTTACCTTGAGGCACTTCAGTCAGTTATTTTTGCTGTTCAYGTGGTAATTTTCTGAAAATATTTGTTTGAAGTGACTAATAGTAAAAAGGAAATTGCCAGGATCCTGAGCTATCTGTGTATGTGTAGTATTGTAAGAAAGTTCAATTTGGAAACCTGAATAAAACGCAGGAAGCTGCTCAAGTACAGTTAAGAACCTTTATTTTGCAAATATGAAGTATATAATCTTTTACAGCACTGGACCAGATGCATCAACMCTTCTCTGCAAAAAGCTTCGACTTCCGTGTTTCACACAGTTTTCTTCAGACTAAAGTTACACCYGTGGCAATTGCGTCAGCAAGAGATGTTCCTTAACCTTAGCCTCGAACAGCAGAGTCCTCAACAGCTGAAATATGAAACCACTGTGTGTGTGAGTGTTTCATTGCAGGGCGTGGGTTAACTTTGTGCTTTATAAAAACTAAAACTTTAGTACAGTGGTTTATTTCAGTATATAGCACAYTGATTACACTTTCAGTGCCTATGTGTAGTGCCATTGACCAGTAAAAATATATTTCAGTATTTAGTTTATTTTGCATCTTGGTTTATTTTTGATCCCTTGTGTTTTGTCTTTTCTGTCTTCCTGCTTTTCCTCACCCCAGGTTTAAACTGTCCACTCTGCCACGCCACGAACTACACTGTAAAAACTAACCTTTACATTTCCTCCGGAGAGCGGCGGGGTGGGCACGGCCATCTGCCAAAATTTAACATCTGTTTTCAAAATAATTCACCAAAGATGGGACTACATTTGCTTGAAATCCTACCTATAAGGGTTTATTTATGCATAGATGCTGTCAAAGTTGATAATTTATGGCTATTCATTTACACATAATACGTAGATTTTATTGTGAAAAAAAAAAAGACAAACAGCGATGCACTTTCAGTTGTCGTTTTCAGCCTGTCGTCCACAAAATGAATAGTTTTGATCTGACTTCAACATTTATTTCTGGCTTTATCACACAATTCTGCATTTCCGCACATGCTTCTCGGAGCACCTCTAGACTTTGCAAAAGTCTGGGTGGGTCAAGAAATGGCGTCAAAGTGTGTAAATCCAGGGTCAGTTTCTGTTCCTCACACCCACACTGTAGGGAGTTTAGAGCATGTTAGATGTGTGTGTATGTGTATGYTACAGATAACACAATGCATTGGCATTTAATCTAAAATTAAAATTTATATTTAAATGTCTCGGGAGGTGGAGGCACTGTGCGGGAGGAGGAAGTCCCCTGCCACACAGATTTGGTCTTGTGCGATAATGTACAGATACTAATTTATTACTTGCCATAAACTTTATTGCTGGGCCCTCCTTAGATACTGGTGGGGAATTTGTGCCATGTGTCTCTGTGAAGTAATGATGACCTGTAAAATATGATAGACTTTGCTTTGTGCACTGGTGCACAGTCATTTGGATGGGTGAGCAAAAACTTTTGGCAGTATAGTGTACTTTTGTATGCCAAGAGGGAGTATATAC
>NW_013952966.1:89277-92786 GCF_001266775.1 Austrofundulus limnaeus
ATGTTGGTCTCATCTGACCAGACTATATTCTCCCAGTATTACACAGGAGGTGGTGGAAGGAGGTGTTCTAAATTTTCTTTGATAGTAGGTTCTGGAGATCCTAGCAGGGTCATCACTCTGTCTGAAGCGGGACTTAGATGACATTTTTCGACCCTTGGATGCAGAATTGCAGTTTTAATCAAGTATATGCTGTGTTTACCAGAGTGCCAGAATCATTCTTAATCTTCTGTGTGCCAAGTGTTCCACAATCTTTGCTTGAATCTCCCAGATTTACTCATCGCCCCACTTGGCTACACATGTCTGTACTTTAGTCCAGACTGTGGCTGGGGACTTGATGCGGTGTCTGGACTTTAKTAGAGAGGTGATGAAAAAGCTGCTGCAAACTAAGACACACACATTTGGACCTTGAGTCAGACCTAGATGACTCAAAGAGGTTAACCTTGTCCTCCACAGAGCCAAACAGTGGCTTGCTTTTTTGGTCTGGGCTTGTGGAAGACAGAACAGTACATTACTCATTTACCCATTAAACATTTTAACCAATAACAGACCCAGTTCTTTAGGCTTATTCTGAGGGGCCAAAGACCCTTACTGTCTACTCTTCAGAGTGAGTAAGATTGTTGGAGACCCCTCCAGACGTGTTCAGCTTCACTTTTCTGTCTCTGATAGCTTCATTTGAGTCATCAGTGAGGCCTTCCTGCCTGTRGGGGATTTAAAACACTTCCTCTGAATCATACAAGGCTCACACAGAAACACTGCTGTCACTCCTGCCCTCTCTTCCCCCTCCATAAAACCCACATCTGTCTGGGGAACAGACGCTTGCTGCTTCTGTGTTGACTTAATCCAAGAATAACTTYTATGGATGTCCAATTCCAACAAAGTTATGTCAGATGAGTTTATAAAACTGCACATAGACATGAAGCTGTTAGATGTCATAGTGCACACAGTTGTAGATAAAGATGACTTTTTTCTTATATAAGCATCAATTTAATTGAAAAAAACAGTGGGTAAGTAGACAAACTGCAATTTCTGAAAAAAAAAGAGTATGAATGTTAAGTGTTGAAAAACTATTTATTTATTCACCTTCACTTAATCAGATTCCATTGAGATCACAGATCTCTTTTGGAAKGGAGGCCTGGGCTGGAAGACAACCTAACGTTCATGGTTTTGGTTTGTGTGAGGAAACCAGACCCGGGGAAAACCCACACAAGTACAAGGAGAACGTACAAAGACCCTGGGTCCAACCCTGGGATTACACCCAGGACCTTTTTGCTGTGAGGCATCAGTGCCAACCACTAAATCATTGTGCTGACTTTGATGAAATTAGCTGAAGAAGTTAAAACTGTAATGTTAAAGAGGCTAAAATTAGAAGAAAATGAGCAAAAATGATAAGAACAAAAGTTGAAATAAAAACGTCAGAACAGTAGGTCAAAAGTAAAAGTAGCTAAAATTACTAAATATTATCTTTATTTAGCAAAACAGATGCTAAAGCTAAAATTAGCATAATAGCAGAAATGAGTCAAACAGATGCACAATTTAGCAAACTACACATTTTAGCTTAGCTAAGGCTAGGCTCGTGCGCGCGCGGGGGAGGGGGTGCGCGTGCACTATGATGCAGTTTACTTGGCATCTGAAAATACATTTCCTCAAAGGTATTTTAATCTGAAAAGAGCTTGACTGAGTGACAACTAATGTTGAGAGCTCAGCAGACAGTTAAGTTTCACTTTCAATTTCACCCGAGAGCCTGCAGGAGTCATGGGCGAGGTGTGTGGGGAGGGTGTGTGCTCTGCCATGAGGAAGTTTGACTTAAAGACACGTCCCAGCGGCGTTTCTGTTACGAAAAGGCGTTTCTGGTCCCCACCTGTCGTTTTGCTCCTCAGCATGGCTTCCTAAAAACACTGCAGGATTCCTCAAACATGCATGAATGAGTCAAAGCAAGGCTTTGGGCATGTTTTTTATGAGAGTATAACATAACATGATATGAAACTCAAAAAAGTTCATTTTACATGATATTGCCCCCTTAAATATTTTGAAAAAGTATGAAAAAGAAAAAAAAAGAACTATATTTGTACTACATTGTTCTTAGTCTGTTAGGATTTGTGTATTTAGACTAAAATTTTTAATCTTCATTAATCTTAAGATATTTTGTAGTTTTTATTATTAGAAGTGATTACTCTMCGAYGAGTGGATKTGTACATTTGTATGTTGCAATACACTCMATGTACACACATTTCTAATTGTGTTTTTTTWWTWMTYYTMTTKYTKSTTGTGTTTTTTCATTGCTGAYAACTGGAACCTCAGCTTGTCTGTCATTCTTCATGTWCTCRTTTGGAGTGACAATAARAAAATTGAATTCTTGATTAATCTCATAATTATTCACAAAATGTAATTATGAYTCAAAGATTTTTAGAGTCCATCAGAGGGCTGCACTCCAAGTTCATCGTTTCAGAATGTTTGAAACAGTTGCATTTTACAGGAAACACAAGAAATCTCCTGTTTTCTCTTTCCTCTGAGTTAGGGGGAAAGTATTGTTTCATGTTTCCTTTAACTACAAATATTACATTGCATAGATATATTTGGTATACCAAAAAAAAAGATATATTTGGTATATTTGGTATACCAAAGTTATGCTTCATTTAAATTTTAGTAAATTTTTATGCGTAAATAAATAAAGTTCAGACTGATTGAGTCTTTATTAGCATAATTTGAAATGAAATACATTGGTTTGAAAATCAATTTAATGGTTTGAAACTGAATTTAGTTGTTTTGAAAATTCAGTTTGACTACTTTCACTTTCAGTTCTTTAATTCAATTTCAATTAATTTTAGTCTCAGAAAGTTTTACATTTGCATCTCACGTGAATCAGTCAATAGCTGCACATTAGRGGTGTAAATCACCAGCYTCATCACGATACAATATTGTATTGATTTGTTTGACGATTTGATATTTCTTGATATCACGTGTGTCACAATATGATTTTGAYWYWRWTSATGWCATTGATGATGATATAGATGCATATTTTCATTTTGCCTTGATACAGTTGAATCATTAACCATTTAATCCACATATCGACATGGATCGATGTATTGTTACAGCCTTATTTCATGCAGATGATTCATTTAGAGTCTGGATGAGATGAATATCTGACTGCAGCTTGGAGGGATGCTGTATGAGGTCTGAGCCGCCTGTTGATGCTTTGCAAACAGGAAGGAGCCCGAAGCAGCACCCGCTGTGGTAGCTGCGTTCTTGTCAGAGTCTCCAAAAGTCTCAATAACACCCATATAAAGTAACTTGATTTTTTTGCTAGTTGCTTTTATAAAAAACAGTCACTACAGGTCTGTAAACTCGCTAAATATAAAAACAAAGTTGCTAAATTGACACTTCTGTGTTTCTCAATCTAATCACCTCATCTTAGACATTCATGTGTTAAAGATAGACAGACAACAAATATTACATTTATAGTATTACAACTAAAACCGTTTTTGACGCCGCCACCGCAGTTTGTCCTTCAT
>NW_013952966.1:93968-97970 GCF_001266775.1 Austrofundulus limnaeus
GTCTTGGCAGTAAAAGGGGATAAATGTACATTTCCCTTTTRTAACCTCCGTCTTCTCATTTCTGATGCTGACTCTTGAATATCCTCAGGTTAGAAATGCTGATTACAAACGCAAGCGTGAGCTTTTAAAAATAAGTTTTACCTGTAATGCTATGATCCWCTGCTGTCACCTCCTCATCAAGAGGAAAATGGATAAAAACTAACTATTCGATCGTACCTGCTGCTTAGTGGACAAAACAACACACAACAGACCTCACATTTTATACCAGTAGATCACAGATGCTTTAACTTTTGTGACTTTTTCACAGACTAGTACTAGCAGCTAACGGTAAAAACATAGGCAGTAAGCAGGGAGTGGAAGGGAGGAGAGTGGTAAGAATTTTACCGGAAATACGTCATTAATGACCGTGGCATGTAGGCTATTAATCACGATTAGTTGGGGTTTTAGCAATGACGATTAATTTGACGATTAATCCCCTGGAGTCCCTGGACGCCCTTATGTCACATGACCAATTTAGTGGGAAAGATTTGCTCTTCGTAAAAATCTGTTCCAAATTGCGTCAAAATTACAGACTTCAGACGATACATCAAATTTTAAATTGTGTTGGTAGATAAATACATTACAGAACCTTTTTTTAAAATGTTTGTCATATGTGAAACAGAGAGGAGCACCGAGCGGACTCTGCCTGGTGGCATTAATCGTATTAATCGTCAAGTGCCAAAAAATAATCGATTAATGTTTTTCTGACGATTAATYACTCACGATATAATTATGCCCATCCCTACTCCATAGACCTCTTGGTGACATAACATATGTAGTAATGATAGCAGACATGAGGTGAAAATAAAATAATACATTTATAAAAATTATAATAAAACTAATGAAATAATTGTAAGACGTCTGCTAGAAGCACATGTCTAAGCTGGATGTAATTCATGGCCCGGCCCCCCCACTCTGATTGTCACTACACACTACTTTAAGCATGAGCAAACATGACAGCATTCGGTGTGTTTGTTTGTCAAAAGCTTTCGGATTTCAAACAGATTTATTCTGGAGGTTTGGGAAACTTTTGAAAACCATTGCAAATAATGTGCATGTGTCCACATGGAAAAAAGGAAAGGAAGAATATACTAATGTTCCTGGCYGCCAGATGTAGTGTAGCCTTGTGGTGTGAAAGAGGTGAATCATGGCTTTAATTAAGCTGAGGTTGACTGAGATGTCTCATTAAACGGCTGCTGGAGGAACATTACAAATGGCCTCCTTTTCTACAAGCTACTGGGACTCTTTACAGAACAAAAGGGGGGGATTTTCCACTACAGCATCCACTCCTCCTCAGACTCACACGAGGTTTTTACTTATTCTTCTTGTTGAAGAAAAAGAAGTAAAAGGCCAGCGTTTCCTGCAGGAATTCATATCACTTGGTGCCAGAGTTTTAGACCAAGATCATCTGTTGAGAAATGATGAGCGTGGCAACCGACAGCTCCGACACTGCTCCGTTCTGCTGCCCTCTGTGCAAAATCTAGTAGAAAAATTTCTAACGAAACGAAAAATTGATTTTCTTATGTATCAATCAGTTTGATCCCGCTGCRAGTTAGTCTCTGAGGTTCAGAGTGTGGAGGGAGGCTTTGAAGTGTCCAGTGTTAAAGATGATTAAACTGCTGAGGGACAGACTGACAGAAAACTTTCATACTGCTGCTCAGCACAGTGTTAATAATAAAATTCTATAATAAAAGGCATGAAGTGAGGGGGTGAACATTAAAATTAAAAAGCAAGAACTGAATGTTTTTATATTAGAAAGGTCAATTCTGTCTGCAAGCTGTAAGTGGAAAGCTGGTTGTTTTGGAGTTTAAAGGATAAAATGATGTCTGAATAATCTGAAGTTAGCAATGTCAGTTGGAGTGTTTCAGCAGATTTGATTTATTTTCTGTTTCTAGTTTAATAGAAAATGTTATTGTATGTTTATAATAAAATGTTTAAAGTAAAACAACCATTATTATTATTATTATTAGCTGCATTTTCCAAGGTAATGTTTGAATTTCCATCAGCAAAAATTTGTTTTCTTAATGTTTATTTTAATAAGTATACTTAAGTATTAGTTTATCAAGTATACTATACACCATGTACTTGTAGTGTACTAGAAAATATACTGATTTAATACTTTTTTGGACTAAACTGGGGCAATTTGGTTTATAAAAAAGCATACTTTAAGTATACTGTTATAAGGCCTTTTTAAGTTTATCAAATTATACATTCAAGTATATCATCTATATACTACTAGTGTACTATGTATATACTTGTGGTTCATATTTAAGCATGATGAATTAAATATAAAATATACCACAAGTATATTTTCCTAAGTACTGCCATTATACTAGTTATATACTTCTAGTCCACATTTCATTTTATTCAAGTGTAATTTAAGTACACTTTTATGAGTTACTAACACTTTAATATTTTTGCCATTTTAATTGTTCGATTATACTTGTAAGTTAGCTTTGCACATTACTTGTAGAATACTATTTACATGCTGAAAAATACTTCCTGAAGTAAATGGACTATATTTATGAGTCCATATTCTGAGCCCAAAATCCCCAGAATCTGTGTTGTATTAGCTCTTGCCACAACATTTTTAGCTTAATATCTGTAAAATTGACTGGGTTATAGCCATTTTTGTGTTTTCTAAGGTAATTTGGTGGCAGCCATCTTGAATTAGCTTGCCTACAAACGTTTATCAGTTGTAGAGGTTCATTTAGTGAATACTTTCTTAACTTACCATTAAAACTTAGATTAGAAAACCAAAGAAGTTCCAGTCAGTAATGTATACCTCCTTGGTTATTTATGCAGCTCATATTGTTCCTGAACAGACTCAGCCGCATTCACTTTCTCCCCAGCTTCTTTTTCCTTGTCTCCCTTCATTTATTTGCCTTTTCTATTACTTTTCCATCTGGTGTTGGGGGAGTTTCTTCAGTTTTGGTAATGCTGCCAACGTGGCTGGTTTGGTTGGTGGTTTTGGTGGATCCTGTTGGAGACTGCTGCAGATTCCATGGTGCATCGTGGCCAAGCAGCGTCTGCTCAGCTGGCCCTGCAGACCAAGACTCAAACACTCCTCTCATGTTCCTACAGAGAGGTCAGTGCGGACATGTTGGCAGTATCCATCAAACAACCCTCTCCCATCCCTGACTCAGCAAAACAGCAAAACCTGGCTACACACACACACACACACACACACATTTTATGTCTTTCTGCCTTCACTGGGACTTTCAATTCACTTCCATTAATTTTTCATTCAATTCTATAGCCTGACCGTTGCCCTAAACCTAACCTTCAACCCAATACTGCATTTTAAAATATGGGGTCCAGGCATTGCAGTCTTATAAGGAGCACAGGGCAGTATATTATGGAAAGATGGGCCTTATGAGGTTGTAAATGCTAGAACACGCACACRCAGCAAACCTTGAAGATGGTAAAGCAGAATGATTTGCTGAGGCAGCCATGCYGAACTAATTATTCTCTCAAGATGTTTGCATATCTCCTTGAAAGTAATTTTATGAGAATGATTCTTCTCATATTGTTGTCTCTTTTAGAAAATGATGCAGATCTATCCACCAAAGGTTGGAGGGGGACTCCATTTTGGAATCCTCCTCTCCAAGATGAGGAGGAAGATTCAGAAGGCAAAGGCCAACAATGTTTAAATTAACARCAGACACCTCCCACAGCACCTACCCCTAACAATCAAATAGAAGAAAGCAAAAGTACAATAAAATATATATGATAAACAAAAATTCTACAAATACACATTCATACAGAATACATATGTGACCCATCATATCAAAATGAGGGTTAAGTCAAATTTGGTCAAAATGACCCAATTACATTTTCAGATTCTTGGCTTTAAAAGCCACATTTTGATACCTGGATCATTCTGATATCATAGTTAAATCCATATATATGACTTAATTTGTGTTGTTGATTTCAATAATACATAAACATTTGGTCTGAATC
>NW_013952966.1:98305-104151 GCF_001266775.1 Austrofundulus limnaeus
TTATATTTGAATATTGAGATTTCCCAGCTGAAAAGAAACAAAACTTTGCTAGCTCATAGGGAAACTCAAAATTTTATGGCGTTTTTTTCTCAAAATCAGGTTTTTTGTTGTTACTGCTCTTAAAAGTGCTTCAAAATATTGTTTTATGATTATATTTCAGACAGTTCATTCAAATGATACATTGATAAGACATTTATTCTTTGTATTTTGGCAACATGCAATTTTTGTTAACATTTTAGTCAAAACACTATATTTGCCTTTTTCTCCATTTACCAATTTTGGACTTAATCCTCGTTTCGATGTGATGGGTCACATTTATGACTATATACTAGGGGTGTCCCGATACCAGTTTTTTTCAAGACTGAGTACAACTACGAGTACTTCAGTTTAGGTACTCACCGATACCGATACCAAGCAGCGGGGTTCGTGTGGATTATCTGTTCAACTTGTTGAATGTTAAACATAATGAAAATGAAATGCAATTATCATGCAAAAATTGATGGGTAAATATTATGTTTGACAATAAAAAGGTAGTGCAAACTCTGACAAGTAGATAAGTTGGTATATATATAACACCATAACTTTTGAAACCATTTATTTTATTTCAAACAGGGCTCTTTTTTATAAGGCCACACTCCCTCTGAATGTATTAATAATACAAATACTGCAAAACAAATGCTGTTGCATACATTAAAAAGTCGGAGGGGACAAAAGCAGTATCGGTTGAGAGTATCGGCCGGCTTTTACGAGTACGAGTATGAGTACTTGATGCTGGTATCGGACCCGATACCGATACCAGTATCGTTATCGTAACACCCCGACTATATACACATCAAAACACAACACTGTGGTGCTTAGCTCAGAACGATCTGACAATCTGTACTGTAGGACAGAAAATTATTTCAGATTATTTCAAATAATCCAACCTTTCCAGCCAAAGTCAGCCCAGCTGTGAATGCTATTAAGTCTTCTTGTTTTTCTTTTACCAGGAAAAAGATGATGTGAAGTAAACCATAACCCATGGTCAGTATTCTGTCAAGGCACATTAGTTTAGGGGTTCTTAAACTCTTTGGGTTAAGGGACCCCCTACAGGAGAAACAGAATTCCWGAGTGCCCCCATAATCCTCACGCTGATTACACCCTTTTTAATGTCATTTGTACCCTTTGATGCCATGATACAGTATATGGGGATATTTTTGTAGCCTAAATACTTGAAATCTGTTTTAAAAAATAAACTTCACCTGATTAAATCTGAAGTGTTAATGCAGTTTTTACAATTTTAAACACGATTTTACTTACTGACATATTGAATAATATGTTTTGCCACTTCTTCAAATTAGTACATAAAACCTTTTACATTAAACTCAAAGCCATCATAAGAGCAGGTGTCATACAWAGTAAATATTTGCGCTTGGTTCCTGTCTTAACACGGACAAATCAATTAGTCATRCCAATATCAGTGAATTAGTGAGAATATGAGCCTGTCACTCACCACACAGTTTTCTGTTCTTGTAGTAGGATGACAAACAGAACGCCATCTTCTACTTTTTTTTCATTGTAGTCAAAGCAGAAAAAGGTGATTCAATGTTAGCATGGTCTCAGCAGTAGGACAGGGCAACCCAAACGTTTGCATGATCAACCTGCTGAAATCGGGCCTTTAATATCGGATCACAGGATAACTGCAGCAGCTGCTCTTCTGCCTTACCTGATTGTTTGCTGTTGCAGCTGGTGCAAATGGAGCACCAGGTTCCATTCGTCCAGGTTCACCAACGACSAGTACTGTATGTGCTGAAGTGTTTGCTGAGTGATGTGAGGTGATGACCTCCCTTACTGTTACCACAGACAAGTTATTAGTGTGGGGAAACTGTCAGTTGGGGTAACATGTCTGTTACTCCATCACGAATCCTTCTTTCTTCATAAGGGCTGTGATTTTGTCGCTGACTTCCAGAATGGATGTGTGACCTCCTTGGATGGAGAGGTTGAGGCTGTTCAGTAAATTAAATATGTCAGCAATAAGCCATGTTCTCTATAGACAAAAGCTGTTTCCACTTTATTAATTTTTTTTTTCAGGAAATATTCCACAATATGTACTTAAACTTCATTATAATTCAGTTTATTTTGAAAATATATTTGACAGTTTTGTAGGAATTAACTCATTTGTAACATTTATTCACTTTCTTGGACAAAGTTTTGTGAAGACGTTAAAGGTCATAGTGCCTCTTCTAATCTGCACAAACTTGTCGCGAAAGGCAACCATTCATCCTGTATTATTCCACCAGAAGGATTTCCAGCCACACAGACTAGTGTGCTACAGCATCTTCTCCAGGTACACTTTCCTGCGGTAGTAGAGACTTCACAGCTTGTCACAGTCACTAACTTAAATCCAGCAGAGGACAACTGGTGCTGAACTGCAAGTAAAGGCAAAGTAAAATATGTTCGATCCATTCAAAGCTTGYGGCCCAGGTGGCATTTCCTCATTTATCCTTTAAAGAGGACTAGAATTGCATCTGGACACAATAACTAGATTGCTTTTCTAGTAGTTGGCTATATACCAGTTAGGTTGGGTTGTCTTTCTGCTCAAACCTGGCAAGCCAACATACAGACAAGCAAAATCTTTCAGACCCATATATTTAACATCTTTCTTGCTGAAGGGAATGGAAAAGTTGATCAACATTTAAAGGATGGTATTTTAATGCTATTGATAACTGTTAACCTCAGATGGGACTGTCCACAAGGAGGAGTAATCTCACCCCTGTGTTGGCTTCTGGTTGTCGACAGCCTACTAAGTGAGTTGAACTGATCTAGATTTCATACACAAGGGTCTGCAGATGATTTGGNCAAGGTGACAGCAAACCAAGGCTTTATTGGAAGTGGCACACCAGCTGAAATGTCTTCACTCCCAAATAACCCAGTCATACACTATCCAAGATCTATTTATGTGTGATTATTGCATAATCAAAACCTGACCCTCAAACTGCATTTACATTGGTACAACAAGACATTCCAGGGTCATAGTGACCAGAACAGTTTACCTCTCTCTTGGCTATTCTGAAGTGTAAACAAAACTTTGGTCAAATCAATCTGAAAAGTCACTTTTCATGTTACATAATAAGCAAACKACATGCAAACCATTTTCTGGAATAAAAAAGAATCATTAAGAGTTATTTCCCAAAAATGCTTTCTACTGTATATCTACTGTACTGGCCTTTACTTCAAAGGCTTCTGCTTGGGTACTGTATGTAACCTAATGCAGAGGGAACTTAACATAGTATCCAGATGGTGCTGGGAGCAAGAACCTTCTGTCAATCCAAACAAGACAAAGCTGGTTCTTTTCACTCATAAGAAGTCAAGGAAGGGTTACTCACCTCCAAAAGAGTTGAACTCTTCCTATCAGAGTCAGTTAAATCCCTGGGTGTCCATCTAGACAGGAAGCTTAACAGAAAAAGACATGTAAATGAAAAGTGTAAGAAGGCAGCAATGTGCCTATACCAGTGCTGTAGAATTGCAGGTAGTCGTTGGGGTGCTACCCCAAAGGTTATTAGAGGGATCTACACGACCATAGTCCACCCCATGCTGCTTTAGTGTGGTGGATTTGAGTCCAAGTTGGGGTGGCAAGAGTGATGCTCACCCATACAACAAATGGCCTGCTTGAGCATCACAAGTTCCATCAGAACAACGCCCACCGCGGTGAAGACATTATTGGGGTTTATGTTATACACTGATTTTAATTACGCTGCACATAGTATAGTTTGTTTTATGATAAGAACTGTAATGACTGTTAAATGTGATTTTTGATTAACTTGATGATTCTGTATTAATAGTTACATGCCTAGTAACAAATACAACATATTTGCACTTTTAAAATCATTAGGATAGGTCTTTAATTGTTTGTGGGCATGGCTTTAACCAAAATGATAGGGACCCCCTCCCGACTGATGACATAATCAATATAGGTGGAGTCATGCCCTGAAGCTTATGATAAAACTCTTATTATTTCCTAATTTGGTCTGATTTCCTGGTACCGTAATTAAACCAGACATCAGCAAGAGTGCTCTTGGTTTTGTATGGCTGTTCTTTAAGACTCTCTCAATGCATTTGCACATTCTCTGTGTGGTTTTGCACACATTCTAGTAACAAACACAAATTAGCGTATATCTTTTTCAGTGGCCATAGCAGTCCTACTGGACCTGACTTCACTAGATTTGCATATCTTAGGGGAGGCCACATCCAGTGCAGTAAGGCTATGCCAATCTGGAAGGTGACTCACAGTACACTAGAATCTGGGACCGGGCAGTTGCTGCTGTTCCAGTAACTGCAGGACCTGGAGACAGAATAGTCAAGAAATACAATTTTGAGCCAAGTATTAAGACAGAGATAGAAGACATGTCTGCCTGTAGTAACCTCTCTACGACGGACATGCCTCCCAATCATTTCTACTGTTTTACAGATGGATCTCTTCTGAAGGGGTCAGTAGGTGCTGGGCTGCTGATTTTGCACAACCATAGTAAGAGAGAGTACAAATACCCACTAGGTTGTTTTGCAACTGTATCTCAAGCTGAGATATATGCAATCCACCAGTGTGTGGCATCACTCAAAGACCTTCAGTGTACACAGAAGGAAAAAGTCATCCTAACAGAAAGACAAGCTGTTATTAGAGCTCTTCAAGGGCCACAGTTTATGTCATTACTGACTTGGGAGTGTGCCGAAGCTGTCAACCAACTGGAGAGAGATAAGAGTGTTACTGTTAAATGGGTACCAGGACATACTGRCATTTATGGTAACAAGAGAGCTGACTACCTCGCAAAAGCTGGCAGTCAGGCTCACTTCAAAGGACCAGAGCCTGTTGTAGGTATCTCAACAACAGTCTGTAGGACTACCCAACAGGCCTGGATTAGACATCAACACTCAATCGACAGAAGGGAGCTCTTGGACTGTAGTCAGGCACGGGAACTGATAAATGGCCCAAATCTTAGGTTTGGGAGAACTTTAAGCACACCAGTTGGAGTCCTAACTGGGCACAATCTGCTCAAGCACCACAAAATGGTGATGGGACTCCATGATAATGTTCTGTGTGATGCCTGTGACATTGAATTAGAGACCTCTTTGCACTACTGCCTGACTCTGAGTAGTCAAAGGAAAAGAATTACTAGGGACCCCTATATGGATCCTGAGAAACTTAGAACACTAACCTCGTGTCCTTCATCCAAGGGACGCAAAGGTTTGAATAAAGACCAGTGTCTTTTTGGAGAGATCAATGGGGCCACTTAAAAGCCCTCTGCTCAAATGGATTCTTTATCAATCCCCACTCTCCAAACCAAACTAAAAAGATTTAAATACACATTTCTGTATGGTAATTGTCAAAATCTGATTACATGTTTTCCTGTTTATTTTCTGTTAATAATATAACACACAGTTTTCTGGCATTTTTATAAACATACATTAATAGCTTATATACATTCTAATATACTGTATTAATAATATTTTTATTATTATTATGACTAGCTTTATTATTAAAAGTTTGTAAATCTTTTACATTATTATTTTAGGCCATTTTGCCAATATGTACAGTAATGCTAAATGCAGAATCTGGTTAGTACCATTGCTGCTAGAGTAAATCACATGATCACGTGGTCAAGATGTACTCTAGTTGTTTCATATACCTCCGTGGTTCACAGTAGGGATGTCCCGATACAACTTTTTCACTTCCGATACGATACAGATATTACAACTTTGAAAATTGTCGACACTGATATTGACCGATACCGATATTGACCCGTTACCAAAACAGTACAAGTCACACACTTTTACCTATTTTGTAGTGTAAAATCTTAGAAAAGTCTTGATCA
>NW_013952966.1:104945-106493 GCF_001266775.1 Austrofundulus limnaeus
GTGATCACGTGAGCGCTGCATGCTGGATCCAAGCTCTGCTGGATAGAAACACTGGAGCGGAGGCAGTGGACTGCTGGAACGGACTGGTAATATCGGAGCGCTTATATCGGATATTTTTATGCAGGCCGATAAAATCCGATACTCATTTTTTTGGCTGATATCGAATCGATATCCGATATCAATATCGGATCGGGACACCCCTAGTTCACAGTAGCTTTGACCATGTAGTGTGGTTGTGGATGTTTATTATCATGGTTGCAGTGTATCAGAGTCCCGGGGGAAGTGTGGTGGTAGCGTATCCATGACAACGGGCTGGCATCCACTCGCTTGGTTTAGTCGTTCTACACTTTGATCCTTTTCTTTTCTCTCCTCTGATCAGTTTGCAGCCRTGTTCATCAGAAGAACCTGGAAAGGGAAGTAATCCTTGCCTCACCATCCTGTCTTTAGGTGCACGTGGGAGGACTGTACCTGAAGGTTATGAATCTGTGAGCCTCATTAATCACCTATCATGATATTATGGGATATTTATGACGCCAGGCTCCACATCAAGTGCACTTTGGTAGAATTGGAGAAAAAAGAACAGAGGATAGAAAAGAAACAGAGAATAACAGTGAGTGATGGCAGAGGCAGAAATAAATACAACAAGCTTTCACGCCTTCCTTCCACTACGACGTTGCCTTTTTTTTTCAGGTGGGATGGGGTTGCCATGGTGATGGAGAGTGATGGAAGTGGAGCTGCATCCTGGTTAGCTGGGAGGGATCTACTTAATGCAGTGTGGCAGAAGTGTGACTTCTGATGGCGAGTTCTTTGTTGTAGTCTGTTTCCCCTCATGAGTGGTGCGTGGGTGCTKGAAGGCATCTGAAATGTATGGAGATAAAGACGATGAATAAATTCTGTATAAAACAAGAGAAGTGTCTGTATTTACCTTTAAATCTATTATAATAAGGTTAAAAAACAACAACTTGCATTAACTTTTCAGTGACAGAAAGAAGCAGCCTCGTGTGGTCTGTTCTTTGTTGTGTATTTTTTATGTGGTTTTTTATAGGGAAATGTCTCTCCATCAACAGCTGACAGCACGATGGCTCAGTGGTTAGCACCGACGCCTCACAGCAATTAGGTTCTGCAGGGCTCTAGACTAACTTTTTGCACTGGTTGCACTGGTGCGCCTAACATTTTTTCTTAGGTGCACCAGCACAAAAGTTAGGTGCACCCTAATTTTCAACCACATCACATTTAACATCAGAGTTTTACAGATTAATTTTTTAATCACCGTTCATTAAGGAAACTTTAACTCAAAAATAATTAGTTAACTATCTAGTAAACATGAAGTTCTTTATTTGAACCAGAATTGTACAAGACCTATAACTTACTGAAAAGTATTTAAAGTGATTCTATGAAATTCTAAGTGCAAATGTTTAAGGGCTGAACATATTATAAACATCTTAAACATTTCGTGGTTAAATTTCTTTTAGACACCTGCTCCTCAGATGGACAACTATGGATCTTTGGTCTTGGATAAACCAGAATGATGAACAGAGAATATTGATT
>NW_013952966.1:107626-118928 GCF_001266775.1 Austrofundulus limnaeus
AAACATGTGTGAGCGGGAGGTGTGGAGCGGAGCCCGTGAGCAGAGCGCAGTGTTATTAGGAGAGATGAGACTGTCAGCGGGCAACCATTGATACTGATGATTGTTTTTATGGAACATGGAAACTTTTTTTTCCAGCGGGCGACCGCTCCCCCTCCTCCTCGAAAGATTGGTCGCACCAGTGCGGCCGGACATTTTTTTAGTCGCACTATTAGGAAATCTGGTCGCATTTGCGACCAAATTGGTCGCACTCTAGAGCCCTGTTATGGGTACGAATCTGCGGTCTTTCTGTGTGGAGTTTGCATGTTGTGCTTGTGTGGGTTTTTTCTGGATACTCCGGTTTCCCCCACCCCCAAAAACATGTACAATAGGTTGCCTTCAGRCCCAGGCCTCCCTTGAAAAAGAGATCTGCGATCTCAATGGGATTTGCCTTGTTAAATAAAGAACAGTAAATAAATAAATAAAAATTCCAATATGGTGAAATTAAAATGGATTGGAAGTTAAAATTCATCATAAATCTGCACAACACGCTCTATGTGGATTCATGTTGGTGCTACATGTCTGTGATTGGCTGAACAATAAAAACCAAATTGATGAAATAAATTATTTGCRATCCTTTTYACAAAGATATGCTAAAATAGTCATGACAGACTTCTTGGTTCCCTTAAAGGGACAATTAAATTTTGCATTAAAGTAATGTTTCAAATTAAGTGTTTGATCTTAATTAGGATCACAGGAGCCTTCAAGCTTCCCATTAAAAGACAGCTCAGAAAGAAGATTATAGATGTTCATATTAAACAAAAACTACAACATCTCCAAGCAGCTTTATGTTCCTSTGACCACAGCTTATTACAACAAAGGCAGAGTCTTAACGTTATTAAAGGGTAGAAACAAAAGATATGTTCACGTTACAGTCTGCTCTGGTTATATTGTGGAACTGAAATGTTTCCTCTAAGTGAATAAATCAATTTTTTTGACAGGTAGGGATATTAGTAAAGGAATATTTCAGCCATTTTCATTTGATGCATTTTGCTTGAACAATTAATATCTTATTTGTTGAAGATAGCTTTTTAGATAACATCAGTTTGGARAAATACAGTWTGACTTTTATAAAACTTTATGAGCTAACCACTAGTCGAAGTGAGCCCATGATTAATGTRGATCACTATCATCTTAAAACAGCTTCAATCTCCAAAATTTCATATCTGTCCATATAAACACTATTTATGAACTTCACACTAATTTTCCATCCCCCTGAATCTCCAGCTGCCTGCAGAAATTCTATGTAGTGGTGAAGTTTCTCCAATGAGTCCATCTAGTCTAGTCCAAGAAACTAACCATGAGTGCTTCATTATTTTTAGGTTCATATTTACCACTTCAGATGAAACCTCTTAATGAAAGGGGGTGAACACTTAGGAAGAACTTGCCAGCCATCGTTTTTATTCAGGAGCCTGTAACTGGCAGCAGAAACTCAACTGACATTGTTTTAAGACTCTGTCTCAGTTTATATCTCAGTTTCTGATCTGATGAGTTGGACACATGTTTCTGTCTGCCCACAAGACTGAGTCAATTYCCCAACATCCCCCTGCAGAGGTGGTCAGCTGTAGATCTGACTCACAGAAGAAAATGCTGCTATTATCTCCCCTGTGTCCCTCAGGTTCTAGTAGCCTTTTGAGTCATCCTCAGTAACCGTCACACTTCAGCATATGRTAAATTGTCACAGYGTTCCTGCGGATCCTTAAAGAGTCATAAAAGCCACTGACTTCATCAATCCAAAATTAAGGCCTTAATTAGCCCTAAAATGTC
This sequence comes from Austrofundulus limnaeus, assembly GCF_001266775.1. Classification (NCBI taxonomy): domain Eukaryota; kingdom Metazoa; phylum Chordata; class Actinopteri; order Cyprinodontiformes; family Rivulidae; genus Austrofundulus; species Austrofundulus limnaeus. The sequence continues at coordinate 109,430 of NW_013952966.1, forward strand.
TTAAACCTATCTTTCAGAGGTCCTAAAAATGTGAACACATTGTAAGTAGGGTTCATCTCAAATATTAAAATAATTGGTAACATTGATCTATCTTTTAAAAATAATTAACCAAATGCCTCTCGCAGTTGTTTTGTGTTAAAATAAACATTTGGGTAAAACTAACGCTAACTTGGTATCAATTTGTGTTTATTGTGAAGTTGGTCGTAAATTTAATTTCAAGTGGCATTAAGGAGGTCTTAAATTTAACTTATACAGTAAAGCACCTTTTTATCTAACCATTCACACAGCACTGTCCAAAGCTAATACAGAGAAATCAATCTATAGAGACTAATCAGTGCTTTAAATCAAATTCATACACTGATGRGATGCATCAGAGGCAGTGGGGGTTCGGTGTCTTKSCCAGGGACACTGACATGTGAYAGAGTAGTGGTGGAATTGAACCTTCAACACTCACATTAGAAACGACTCCTCTAAACCCTCAGCCACAGCCGCCCCCGGGCACACAGGGCTGTAATTTYCCCTTCTGTCTATTTTAGGATGACTTGTGCTCATCAAAATTGGTCTTGTACACAGTCTATAGTTATGAAGTGGAAAACTGCAGTCTTTTAAGAGTAAACAGCATTAAAGTACTGCGACATACTTTACATACTAGTAAGTTATGTAATTATATCCTTTATTTATCTCCAGTGCCACATTTTTACAGATGAAAATGTTTYTTGGTAAKTTTATGAAAAAGACAACTGGCTCACAGAATCAAATGAGTTGGTTGGTTTCAATTGCTGTACTGTCATTATGTGATATTCTCAGTGATCCAGGCCACTGTAATCCTGGTAAACACACTGAATCAAAGGCAACTGGACCATTCATTTTCTTTCCTACTGACATTTTGCATGCCATCTGAGGACCTTCTCAATTCAAAGTGGAAAGGTTCAAGCTTATAAACTGTGACCTGTTCACTTTGGGAGCTGTATAACTCCCGTGCAAATCACTCTACCTTTCTTCCCTCATGAGAGGTTTTTGTTAACCTGGTTCACATGTGAAATGCTTTGGTCACATATGCAGGAAGGTGTGGATTATTGTGAAATTTTGTTGGACAGTTGGAACACAAGACCTCCTTGTTTAACCTTGGTTTATCCTGTTTGACATGCAGACAAACTTGTTTGTACCTTTTTGTTAAATAAATGAAAACCCACAAAGGTCACTGAAATAACTGAAAACTGGCGAGCCCAGACACCCTGTGAAGGAAACTCATTTTGGCAGCTTTTATCTGCGATCTCRTTCTTTCAGTCACTACCCAAAGCTCGTGACCATAGATGATGGTAGGAACCTAGACCGACCGGTAAATCGAGGGCTTCGCCTTCTGGCTCAGCTCTTTCTTTACCACGACAGACCGGCACAGCGTCCGCATCACTGCAGATGCAGCACCAATCCAACTGTCGATCTCCCGCTCCATTGTTCCCTCATTCGTGAACAAGACCCCAAGATACTTAAACTCCTCCACTTGGGGCAGGACCTCCTCCCCGACCCGGAGAAGGCACCATACCGGTTTCTGGCTCAAGACCATGGTCTCRGATTTGGAGGCACTGATCCTCATCCCGACCGCTTCACACTCTGCTGCGAACCACTCCAGTGAGAGCTGGAGATCATGATCTGATGAGGCCTAYAGGACCACATCATCCRCAAAAAGCAGAGATGTGATCCTAAGGTCACCAAAAAGGATSCCCTCAAAACCTTGGCTGYRCCAAGAAATTCTGTCCATAAAATATATGMACAGAATTGGTGACAAAGGGCAACYTTGACAGAGTCCAACTCTCACCGAAAACAAATCTGACTGACTACCRGCAATGCGGACCAAGCTCTGGCACTGGTCGTACAGRGACCTAACAGCCCGTATCAACRGGCCTGGTACCCCATAYTCCCAGAGTACWCCCCACAGGAGTCCCGARGGACATGGTTGAACGCCTTCTCCAAGTCCARAAAACACATGTAGACTGGTTGAGCGAAYTCCCATGCACCCTCCRGGACCCTGCTGAGGGTGTAGAGCTGGTCCRCTGTTCCACGATCARGATGAAAACTACACTGCTCTTCAGGGGYGGACTGGGACAAARAAGTGGCCTGGGAATTTASTACCTGACTGGCCCATTCAAGGTCTGGGCCGGCAGATGATGTCTGCAAATGCTGGAGGCCGATTGTGGAGGCAGATGATGGAGGTGGAAACAACAACAACCATCATCTCAGGGCACTGTACAAAATATAAGGATGTAATGTTGAGGAATTAGTAAAGTTATTAAGCTAGCAGAGCAGCAGTTAGCTCGCAGGCATTGACCCTCAGAGTTCCATAAAGTCATTTTTGACTCATTTTGATTTTACCCCCAAAAATAACATTAATATAATCTAATGTGGTATCATTTCCTTTTTCCAGCACATGAACTTTGTGAATTTAAACTTTTTTTTATTTGAATATACTGTTATTGTATATTAGACCTTAATTCAATAAATATATAAAATAAAGCAAAATAAATTAAAACTCCAAATGGGCAAAGTTATTTGTGAAACCCACAAACATTTATGATTTTTATCTTTTAGAATGCCAATGTATGATGTAAATTTCTAAAACTGATGTTAAAACATTTTAAGCAACACAGTTTTATAAAGTTATCAGCTATTGAGYACAGTTTGGACCTAGTCCACACATGATAATGGCTTTATTTATTTAACAGCTATATGCATTGTTTTAAAAGTTAGCAAGCTAGAAAAAAATACAGCCACCTGCTTGACTACCATCCTCCTCCTGGTCATGTTGTTCTCCAGACGTAGGTTCCAGTGAGGATGAAGATGATGCACCAGCAGAAAATAAATGTCAGCTTCTGACATTTTGCTGAATTTGCTTGTAGATGCTTTTTCTTTTCTCTCAGTTATTGTTCTCCTCCCTTACGTTTATTCTCCATTTTTGCTTTTCTTATTTTATTATCGTTTTCTTCTTACTTTTTCTTCCTCTTCTTCAGCAAACTTTTCTTCTTCTTCGGTCTTGTTGGTGGTTGGTAAAAAATGAATTGGTGCATTATCGCTATCTAATGATATTGAGTGCAACTACATAACTTTTTTTTCCCCTTGCTGCCTGCGCTGGCCCAGTGATGCACYGGCCCTCTGAGAAAAGTCCCAGTAATCCCAATGGCCAGTCTGCCCCTGCTGCTCTTCCTGAATCCGAGATTCGACTATCCAACGGACCCTCCTCTCCAGGAYCCCTGAATAGACCTTACCATGGAGGCTTAGAAGTGTGATCCCACTATAGTTGGAACACACTCTGCGGTCCCCCTTTTTAAATTGGGGGACCACCACCCCGGTCTGCCAATCCAGGGGAACTGCCCCCGATGTCCACGCGATATTGTAGAGTCGCGTCAACAAACGCAACCCCACAACGTCCAGAGCCTTAAGGAACTCCAGGCAAATCTCATCTACCCCCGGCACCTTGCCACCGAGGAGCTTTTTAACCACCTTAGTGACCTCGGCACCAGATTGGAGAGTCCGACCCAGGGTCCTCRGGCTCTGCTTCCTCATGGGAATACGTGTTGGTAGGATTGAGGAGGTCTTTGAAGTATTCCGCCCACSGACCCACATCCCGAGTTGAGGTCAACAGTGCACTATCCCYAYCATTAACAGTGTTGRTGGCGAACCACTTTCCCCCCATGAGAYGCCGAATGGCGGACCAGAATCACCTYGAAGCCGTACGGAAGTCTGTTTCCATGGCCTCTCCGAACTTCTCCTATGCTTGAGTTTTTGCTTCAGCGACCACCCGAGCCGCAATCCGCTTGGACTGCCGATACCTATCGGTTGCTTCYGGAGTCTTACAGGCCAAAAAGACCCGATAGGACTTCTTCTTYAGCCTGACAGCATTCCTCACCGCYGGTGTCCACCAGCGGATTCRAGGGTTGCCGCCACAACAGGCACCGACAACCTTATGGCCACAGCTCAGGTAAGAYACTTCGATWGTTGAGGTATGGAACATGGCCCACTCAGAATCGATGTCCCCCACCTCCCCCGGAACGCGTTCGAAGTTCTCMCGGAGGTGTGAGTTGAAGCTCCGTCTGATGGGAGACTGACAGACGTTCCCAGYAGACCCTCACTATATGTTTGGGTCTGCCAGGTCTGACCGGCATCCTCCCCCTCCAATAGAGCCAACTCACCACCAGGTAGTGKYMRKTKGSMRSYYYKSCCCYYYYYTYMMCCKKKKYCMAAAMMWKSSGSYSSMRRWYMRRWKRAAMSRMMAAMAAAGTCGATCATTGAACTGYGGCCTAKGGTGTYCTGGTGMCAAGAGCACATATGGATACCCTTATGCTTGAATACGGTGTTCGTTATGGACAATTMATGATGAGCACAGAAGTCCAATAACAAAACACCACTCAGGTTCAGATTGGGAGGGGGCGTTCCTCCCAACYACRACTCTCCAGATCTCACTGTCATAACCCACRTGAGCATTGAAGTCCCCCAGCAAAATGAGGGAGTCCCTGTTATGAGCACTCTCCAGGACTCCATCCAAGGACTCCAAAAGGGTGGGTAATCTGAGCTACTGTTAGGCGCATAGGCACAAACAACAGTCAGGACCTGTCCCCCCACACGTATGCAGAGGGAGGCTACCCTCTTATTCACCGGGGTGAACCCCAATGTACAGGCACCGAGATGGGGGGTAATAAGTATGTCTACTCCTGCTCAGCACCTCTCAGCATGGGCAACTCCWKAGTGGAAGAGTGTCCAACYCCTCTCGAGGAGACTGGTTCCAGAGCCAGAGCGGTGCGTSGAGGTGAGTCMGACTATATCTAGTCGRAACCTCTCGACCTCACACACCAGCTCAGGCTCCTTCCCCACCATAGAGGTGACATTCCACATCCCTAGAGCCAGCTTCTTTAGCCGAGGACCAGACTGCCAAGGCCCTCGCCTTTGACTACTGCCCAACACACAATGCACCTGACCCCTATGGCCCTCCCACAGGTGGTGTGAGCCCATGGGAAGGGGGACCCACGTCTCCTCTTCGGGCTGTGCCCAACCAGGCTCCATGGGTGAAAGCCCGGCCACCAGGTGCTCACTAACGAGCCCCACCTCCAGGCCTGGCTCCAGAGTGGGCCCCGGTGACCCCCGTCCGGGCGAGGGAACACTGAATCCATTTATTGTATTCATCACAGGGGGTCTTTGGGCTGCGCTTTGTCTGATCCCCCACCTAGGACCTGTTTGCCTTGGGTGACCCTACCGGGGGCATGAAGCCCCCGACAGCATAGCTCCTAGGATCATTGGGACACTCAAATCTCTCCACCACGATAAGGTGGCAGCCCAAGGAGAGGGTAAAAAAATCTGTTTGTTGATTAGTCGCTCACTGATGTCATCACTTCATTATCATTTTCTGTGTARTGGAACCGCAGGATACTACYTCGYTTGGGGGCTCAGAAGGGCATCAGAGGCGAGCTCACTTTACTTGCRTTTCCACCTTCATGTTTTTTYKRAWKSYYSRRRGRRGRMMRRAWWMSSSKYMRRYCCAGATTGAGCTRWCTTATGAATGAGTCTTGAGACTTGTACATTTTGCATCTGAATGCCTTGATAGTCWTGAGATTTCATTGTGWCCTGCATTAAGTGTTCTTGCTTGARCTTTTTTCAGAGAATAATATCTACACAACCACCTGTATTAATGCTATGCCAAATGCATGTATACTGTTTAGACAAGATTAACCATAAAAACAGTAATGAACATAGGAATTACTGGAATGTGGTTTTAAATTGTTTTTGTAACTTAGACAGGCAGTAAACAAATACACCTACTTAGATCAGTTACTGGTTAAATATCCTGTAGCCCTGTTTAAACTTKTATAAAGGTTTTTGTTTTCTGACCTGTTGAAGAGCATTTACAAATACAATGAATGAAATAAAATGACACTGTTCTGTGGTCTTCTAATCTTGAGACTGATGTCACRTCACTAAATGCACATTATCTCAGGTCTTGAAGATTTTCAAASAGCCCATGTTTTATAAGCTGTTGCTGCAGTTTCCACAGAGAGAGAACCTTCGATCTGTATCTGTTTGAAGCTTCTCTGCACTTACATTTGTTCCAGTGGGATCCACCTGTACTAAAAACATGCTTGTTCCATCAGGGTTTGCTGACTGTTCATATGACATGTTAACAATCTGAAATGATTAGATACTTATGAATGATTTAAAGACCACAACACAACAGGAGGCTGATAACTGCAGTTGACACAGCTGAATGGTGGGAGGGATGTGTGTTACAGAAGATAGCTTAAACTCTTTCCCATGCCTTTTCTGCTGCTAAACTACTTCACTGGATCAGACTAAATAATATTTTTTTGTATTTTTTTTAATACTTTTGCATATTTTTTTGATTTTCTAGTTTGTTGAATAATGTGGACTGTTCCTCATAAGTAAAAAATAAATTTTTCAAAACCACTTAATGTAATGCATACTTTTACCTAAGCTGACACAAAGATGTTAAATTAGTGCTGCTGTCAAAAGCATTAGATGGTCGCTAGAGCTTATTTATAACAAAATGAAATATTCCTATACCTGATATGGTAGTCTTTTTTTGAAAATATGTGGCCATCTTGAATTTCAAGTGGCCTGCATTCTTTTTAAAAGAGAAATATCTAAGAAGTATTTATGCCAAATTAGGTGCTTGTTTCACCATTTGAAAAACTCCTCTAAAATACTTTTATCTGCTGCAGTAGATACAGTATGTGCCTTGTGTCATCTGTTTGAGATGCTGACAGCACTCCAAGAGCTATATCCAGAAGAAAATCCTGGAATTAGATTGTGTTTTGAGGTACAGACTAATCCTTGTTTCGGGTTTCCTAGATTTCCCAGAATACATTTTAATCAACCCACAGAGCGTAGTCTTGAATTTTGCCTGTGCGAAATCACTGTTAATATGTGATGCAATGCAAATATTTCTGCAGTATTTATATTAGATTCTGCAGCAGAGTGTAATRTAACATTTATAGGACAGAAGGTTGATGCTTTTTGTCCAAACAAGTTTAAATATGAAGGTGTCAGCATCTATAATAACGGGGAATCAGGAGGCTTGTGTAGAATCATAACAAGGCTTCTGACCTTGTTTKTGCATACGCTGTTAAACACACTGAAATGTGATCTGTTTGGTACGGTTCGGCTGCGGGATGTGGAGGTGGAAGGAGGGGCAGTTGTGGCAGATAAAAAAAGAAAGAATGGTTTCCACTTTAGATCAACACATATTACTCAAAACAAATCTTGTTGCTCTATGAAGTTTAAAAACTGCAACGATAAACACCAGACGGCTGTTCACTCTTTTAACTGTGTAAAATAATCCTCCTCACAATCCTTTAGTTCTAATCCTAACAGTTTATCCTTRAACCTAGTGTCGGACTGTAATTTGTTATTTTAGCATTATAGGTTCAAAACATTTCTATACTTTAGGAAAAAATATCAAAAATACTTGCTTGGTCAGAGTAGAACAAGGAGTTTGCGGTCCCTTACCAGATGTGGGCTCCACCCTGAAGCCAGGCTTGGGGAGGGCCTCGTTGGCAAGCACCTGGTGACCGGGGCCTGGTTGGGCTTAGTCTGAATGAGCAACATGGGTTTGCATTCCTGTGGGCTACCACCTGCAGGAGGGTGCATGGTGGGTCATGGAATCTTACATCTCTGGTGGGGAAGGAGCTTGTGCATGAGGTTGAGAGGTACCGACTAGATGTAGTTGGGCTCACCTCGAAGTACAGTATATCTCCTTGAGACAGGTGGGATCTTATTCCACTCTGGAGTTGACCATGGTGAGAGGCGCTGAGCTGATGTGGAGTCTACTTTTAACCTCCACCCCCCAACTTGGTGGCTSTGTGTTGGAGGTTTCCTGGCAGATGAGAGGGTAGCTTCCCTGCACCTTTGAATGGGGGRACTCTGACAGTCACTTGTGCCGACATGCTTGAATGGCTGTTCAGAGTATCCAGCCTGGTGCTGGAGGTGTTACAGCAGGGGAYTCTTCTAGGTGACTTCAATGCCTATGTGGGTAACAACTGTGATCTGAAGTGGTGTGAATTGGAGGAACGGCCTCTCTGATCTGAACCAGAACAGCMTTCTGTTACTGGACTTCAGAAMTGAAAGATGTCTAAAAGTGCTCATGGCACCAGGACACCCATGATTGATAATTGACTCTGAGCTGTGGCCATTATTTATGGACACTCAGGTTAAGAGAGAAGCTGAGCTGTCAACTGATCACCACCTGGTAGGGAGTTTGATAARATGGTGGGAGGAGATGCCAGATAGAATTGGTAGACCAGGGATGTCCACAGTTTTACACAGAAGGTCAGATTTGGTAAGGTGAAAATGTTTGGGGCTGACAATTCAGCCTGACATTCTTTGAACTATTCACATTAAATGTAAAACTATTTTATATTTTTGTTGCAAATAGCATACTGCCAAAAGTACTGGCTCACCTGTCTTGACTCACAGGTGAGCTTAAGTGGCCTACCATTCCTAATCCATACAGTATGGTTCAATATGACGTTGGTCCATCCTTTGCAGCTAGAACAGCTTTAACTCTTCTTGAAGGCTGTCCACAAGGTTTAGGAGTGTGTTTATGGGGATTTTTGACCATTCTTCCAGAAGCACATTTGTGAGGTCACATACCTCACAAGAAGGCCTGGCTCTCAGTCTCCGCTCTAATTCATCCCAAAGGTGTTCTACCAGGTTGAGGTCAGGGCTCTGTGCAGGCCAGTCAAGTTCATCCACGTTAGACTCTGCTATCCATGTCTTTATGGACCTTGCTTTGTCCACTGGTGCACAGTCATTTGGATGGRTGAGCAAATACTTTTGGCAATATAGTGTAATTTTCATTTCATCACATAGAACATAAATCTAAACAAAATATTACCACATTCACCCTGTTTTTCATATTTGAAGACATAACATGAAGAAAAAGTCTGTCAAAAATTTCTGGAAGATTAAATACTGTATATCAAGGTTCGTTTGAAATATTACACAAAAAATGCTCACGGTAAACACTTTTCTTACTCAAGTACATTCAGAAGAAAGGACACAAAGACTGAAACAATTTAGTGATTTTAGAATTTATTCATCTCAGACAACTAAACAAGCTAAACAATCTGCACTAATGCTAAGGGTGATACTGAGATCTTATCTGTAATAAATATGACCTTAAACCTGGTGTCAGACTGCTTGGCTCAAAACACAATGTAAAATATTTTTAAAAAAATTTAATTTAAAAAATAAATATTTGAGATATCTCTAATTCATTTAGAGGTACTGTGTCCTAAAAGGAATTTTAGAGCTTCACTCTACTCAAGTGGGCAGAGCTTAAACACAATCTCTATTGTTTATTTAACAAGAAAACTCACCTCCAGCCGGATCACACTCCGGCTGACCGGTGAGGAAGAGCACCAGCTGCTGAAAGCTGACAGTGAATTTTTTTTCCTCCTCCTGATTTTATTTTGCATTAATTCCTTTAATATTTACA
>NW_013952966.1:124711-126267 GCF_001266775.1 Austrofundulus limnaeus
CATCTGAGTGGTGCACTACCACTACTAGTGGTGAGGTTGTGTATTGCGCCTTATTCAAAATCAATGTGGTCCCGCAGCCCTCTGCGGCCCAAAGTTAAAAACTGTTATTCTTTTGAGGCCCTCAAGGTGGCGCTCGGCCGCAGCCTACAGTTTAAGAATCTCTGTCTTAGAGCATGGCCTTCAGCTGGGTTAAAGTCTACGGTTCTGCAATTTGCATTACTGATTACTGTTAAAAATGTTATATGGTAAAACTATGAAGATGTGTAATGACTTCATGGAGCATTCAAGTACAAGCTGTAAAGTTTAAAATCCACTCTGCAGTGTTATCTACCGTTCTAAACAAAAAAATTGAAGGTTAATTTTTTTTTGCTGAAGTTAGTCTTCTTTCCTTGTTATCGGAGGAAGATCGCTTTGAAAAAGATGATGCTAACAACCTAGCTGCATTATTCAAGTCTGCCATAACTGCTTTGGACACAAATAACATTGTCACTGGACAGAGGACTTCAAGGCTTAGCTTGAACATTTTTTTGGTCCAACCTACTCTACATCTAATTGCGATTAGTTAATTTTTTTCTGTTGGTTATTAAACAAACTCATCCTGCACCCTGACTCAGCGGTACCTTCTGTCCTGACAGTGAAGTCTTAACCAGTGAGAAAGCTCCTTTAAATATGTTTCTGTCTAGAGATGTAAATTTAAAAATATCTGATGATRATGATGCCTTTATTGTCATTGTRCAGAGCACAATGAAATTACAAYTAAGAACACCCATTCAAGAAGACACACACATGACAAAAACATGGGGCAACAGGTGAACAGGTCATGCAGATACCAGCAGGGGTTGCGCTACCTTTAAAAAGCTTGAAATGCACACAAAGATGAGTTTAAAAAAATGCTCTGATCCTATGTTTACACAGAAACACAGAATCATACGCTAAAAAAACCTGAAATAGTTTATCTCAGAGTATGCAGGAAGACAGTATGTTGTCATTTCTTATGCATTAGTCCTTTTAGACACTGGCACTCCCCCAGCACAGAGCAGCCRCTGTGCCTTCATCTCCACTTGCCTKTAGGAAAATAAATTCCTCATTACACCTCCTAATGAAATGRACCTATTACCTGTTTGACTTTTGTCTCAATTTGTTTTCATCATTCCTCACTAATCTCTTTACTTAGAATAACTCACTGTTAAAGAAACATGCAATATTTAAAAKGAATGGGTGATGAGCATGAGGAAGGGGTGGATGTGAGTCCAAGATCTATCTTTAAGTAATACATAAGTTTCAGGGGTCGGATTTATAAAGCTTGCGTAAGCACAAAACGAGCCCAGAAACTTGTGTACGCCACTCTTCATGTAAAGGTTGTGATTTATAAAATCCAAACTTGACGTGAAAATGTGCGGTGCCTCACTCCAGCTCTGACTAGGGTTGGGTATTGAAATGGTTTATTTCAATACTAAAATCCATAAATCGATACTTTCAAAACGGTACCATTCCTAAACGGTATTTAAATCGGTAATTTAAAAATAAATAAATAAAACAAACACACACTCATGCAG
>NW_013952966.1:126812-131173 GCF_001266775.1 Austrofundulus limnaeus
CCCAAAAAGGCAGTTTTATTTCACTTTGTTGTCGTATTGCGCCGCGCGCTCGTATTAAACAAAAGCAGCTCTCTCCAGGAGGAAACTTGCTGTCAGTCAATCCAAGAGTTAATCCACGGGCAGAAATCTGCTGATGCTAAATCGTGCTGTACTCGCTACCAGAACCACCGGAGAGGAGGTTCTGAGATAGCGCAGCTGTGGAGCGCGCTTGGAGAGGCGCATTGGGCCGACACCGATCCGAGTCGAACCGTGTACCAGAGCGTCTGTGGAGATTGTGTGCCGAGGCTGTCACTGTTAACAGTGAACACCAGAGGGCTCAAATTAACAGCTTTCTTTGAGGCACCAAAATAAAGCACCAAAGTTAGAGTTGTGTTTCGGTCTGTGTACTACCGTGGATATTCGCCCTGGTGCCATACTGGAACCGAGTTTCGGTATCCAACCCCAGCTCTGACCCATGCGTACGCTCATTTTGGAGACGTGAAACTGCGACGCAGATGGTGAAGTGAGGAATTAGAGCCACACTGTGTCATGATCACTGTCTGATATTTAATTTCACTTCATAATCAGACTTAGATTTTTATTCAACTTTATCTTAAGCTTTCTTAACAGTAATATTTATGCTTCTGCTTTGAAATAAAAACCTAAATCTTGAATAAAAGTTCACATATCTCCATTCATCTCCTTCCTCCTCCAGACGCACGACAGAGCGTGTCAGAGCCAATCTCTTTTTTTTTACATTGATCAGCTGACTGATTTAAATGCATCTTAACATTCATGAGATACTTTGCATTGACTGTTTATGGTTGAGTGTGGGCATGGAGAGGGCAGAACCTGAGGCGGGATCTTGTGTGCAAACTCTGAGGTGCAGTTGTGATCTGTAAAGGAAAGGTGCTTAGAAAGGTGCGTACACACGGTTTTACAAATCTGAATTTTTTTTTGGCTTACGCCATTTTCACCTTTTGGCCGTATGTTCATTTTTAGTATGGTCTCCACGCAATCTTTTATAAATCTGACCCCAGATCTGTTACAGGTTAGTTATGTTCACACATGTTACTTGACAGTTACTCATAAGTGGACATATGTAAGACTCATGAAACTGGCCAGGAAAGAAATGATGGTACCTTAATTTAATATTTTTTTGCACAACGCTTTGAGGTAATCACTGCAATCAAACAATTCCTGGAATTGTCAGTGAGACTTCTGCAGCTCTCAGCATGTATTTTGTTCCACTCCTCATGAGCAAACTGCTCCACTTGTCTCAGGTTTAAAGGGTGCTTTTTCCAGAAGACATGTTTCAGCTCCTTCCAAAGATGCTCAATAGGATTCAGGTCAGGATCATAGAAGGCCACTTCAGACTAGTCCAATGTTTCCCACTGAGCCATTCTTAAGTGTTTTTAGCTGTTTTTGGTCATTATCCTGTTGAAGACCCATGACCTGTCCTGTGACTGAGACCAAGCTTTCTGACACTCAGCAGCACATTTCTCTCTAGAATCATTGATAGTCTTGAGATTTCATTGTATCCTGCACAGATTCAAGACCCCCTGTGCCAGATGCAGTAAAGCAGCCCCAGAACATAACAGAGCCTCCTCCATGTTTCACAGTAGGGACAGTGTTCTTTTCTTCATATGCTTCATTTTTCTGTCCGTGAACATTGAGCTGATGAGCCTTGTGACAAAGTTCCATTTTTGTCTCATCTGTCCACAGGACATTCTCCCAGAAGCTTTGTGTCTTGTCAACATGTAGTTTGGCTTTTTTATGATTTGGTGTCCTCCTTGGTCTTCCATTAAGTCCACTTTGGCTCAAACGATGACGGATGGTGGGATCTGACACTGATGTTCCTTGAGCTTGAAGTTCACCTTTAATCTCTTTAGATGTTTTTCTGAGCTCTTGTGTTATCATTCATATTATCCATCTCTTTGATTTGTCTTCAATTTTCCTCCTGCGGCCACATCCAGGGAGGTTGGCTACAGTCCCATGGATCTTAAATGTCTGAATAATATGTGCTACTGTAGTCACAGAAACATCAAGCTGCTTGGAGATGGTCTTATAACCTTTACCTTTAACATGCTTGTCTATAGTTTTCTTTCTAATCTCCTGAGACAACACTTTTCTTCACTTCCTCTGGTCTATGTTGAGTGTGGTCCACACCATACAGCACAGTGAGTATCTGTAGCCATACAGTAACACTGGACACACCTTGATCATATCCCTTTGGTCACATTACTTTCAGGGGTACCATCAGCCCTTTTTATGCTTTAGTTTTTTATTCTGTTTTTGTAATTACTTTTGTCAGATTCTAGTTATTTCTGTGACTATTGTGGTTYTTCCTTCATTAAATGAGGGGCACCAACAATTTGATAGTCTTGAGACAGCACCTTCGTGACACGTTATTCTTACATAGTCAAGTAATCCTCATCTAAGTTTCAAATTCCAGGAAGTCTGATCCGTGCACACAATAAGTAGGGGTGTGGAACCTAAGGAGCATTAAAATGCAAAAGAAGTTGAATAATTTTCATCTTTATTCATGGATGTGATCTTTTGACCTCTGATAGCATAATTCTTTAAAGAAATGTAATTTAAATAAAATAACTAATTAATACCAATCTGCTGATACCTAATTTATAAATAAAAAAGGTGGTTGGTTTATAGCAAAGTTATTGGYAGTTAAATTTTAAATATTATAGTGAGACCCAACTTTTTTCTCAATGTGTTTTCTGAAAGAGTGAACCCTACACCAGAAAAGTTTAGTAGTGAGGGGGATGCACATTGACCCACCCTAGCCCATGTACTAAACTAAAACAGGTATTTGATAAAAACAAATATGCGTACATATTTTCTACCAAACATTTTCTTAAGTCTGAGTATTTTGTCAGTTTACAAAATAATTTAGAAAATATTTGTTTGAACTGGTTAATTATGAAGCGGATTTTGTTGAATGAACTTGACCGTTGAGTGATTTAGGGTTTGGGATCCTAAATGTTCCAGTCTTTAGTCTTCTGTCCCCCCGGCCCCTCCCCCCGGCCTGCAGCAGCAGGTTTTGCGCCAGCTGGGCTCGTTTCAGATCTCCTTGCTCTTGTGAGCTCATTGCCAAAGGCAGAGCAGTTCCAGTGTTGCCCCTAGGAAATTGGTCTTAAAGTGGGGGCTACTNATCAGACTTAGATTTTTATTCAACTTTATCTTAAGCTTTCTTAACAGTAACATTTATGCCTCTGCTTTGAAATAAAAACCTAAATCTTAAATAAAAGTTCACGTATCTCCGTTCATCTCCTTCCTCCTCCAGACGCAGGACAGAGCGTGTCAGAGCCAATCTCTTTTTTTACACTGATCAGCTGACTGATTTAAATACACCTTAACATTCATGAAATACTTTGCTTTGACTGTTTATGGTTGAGTGTGGGCGTGGAGAGGGCAGAACCTGAGGCGGGATCTTGTGTGCAAACTCTGAGGTGCAGTTGTGATCTATAAAGGAAAGGTGCTTAGAAAGGTGCGTACACACGGTTTTACAAATCTGAATTTCTTTTTGGCGTACGCTATTTTCACCTTTTGGCTGTACGTTTACTTTTAGTATGGTCTCCACGCAATCYTTTATAAATCTGACCCCAGATCTGTTACAGGTTAGTTATGTTCACACATGTTACTTGAAAGTTACTCATAAGTGGACATATGTAAGACTCATGAAACTGGCCAGGAAAGAAATGATGGTACCCCAAATTTAATATTTTTTTGCACAACGCTTTGAGGTAATCACCGCAATCAAACAATTCCTGTAACTGTCAGTGAGACTTCTGCAGCTCTCAGCATGTATTTTGTTCCACTCCTCATGAGCAAACTGCTCCAGTTGTCTCAGGTTTGAAGGGTGCTTTTTCCAGAAGACATGTTTCAGCTCCTTCCAAAGATGCTCAACAGGATTTAGGTCAGGATCACATAAGGCCACTTCAGAATATTCCAATGTTTTCCTCTTAGCCATTCTTAAGTGTTTTTAGCTGTTTTGGGTCATTATCCTGTTGAAGACCCATGACCTGTGACTGAGACCAAGCTTTCTGACACTCTGCAGCACATTTCTCTCTAGAATCCTTGATAGTCTTGAGATTTCATTGTACCCTGCACAGATTCAAGACCCCCTGTGCCAGATGCAGTAAAGCAGCCCCAGAACATAACAGAGCCTCCATGTTTCACAGTAGGGACAGTGTTCTTTTCTTCATATGCTTCATTTTTCTGTCTGTGAACATAGAGCTGATGAGCCTTGTGACAAAGTTCCATTTTTGTCTCATCTGTCCATAGGACATTTTCCCAGAAGCTTTGTGTCTTGTCAACATGTAGTTTGGCTTTTTTATGATTTGGTGTCCTCCTTGGTCTTCCTT
>NW_013952966.1:136309-138376 GCF_001266775.1 Austrofundulus limnaeus
GCGCTGCTTTGCTTACTCCAGCCGTGAGCAATAAAGCTTCGCTCAGAACCAAATCTGGGGTTGTATGGTTCCATTCTCTTCACATTTTAATATATTCAATATTTATGAGGTTTTGTCTTACAGTTAGTTGAACAATAAATATAGTCTTGGTAAAATTGTAAGACAAAACCTCATAAATATTGAATATATTAAAATGTGAAGAGAATGGAACCATACAACCCCAGATTTGGTTCTGAGCGAAGCTTTATTGCTCACGGCTGGAGTAAGCAAAGCAGCGCTGCTCGAAACCGGAAGTTCCGATCTTTAAATACAAGGATCTTAAGTGCCTGGTACGCCCTCTATAGGCCTACGACTGAATCGCAGGCACTCGTATAGAAAATATTTTTGTTAATGAATTTATAACGGTTTATCTAGGTGTTGTCATGATGTTTTGGACATGTAACTACAACTATTTTAATCAGGACATTACAATAGTCAAACAATAGATTATAAAAGTCAAGCCTTATAAAGGAAACTAAGACAAATAGTGTGGTGCTTCAAATCAGTATCTAACTAACTAATAAATTCCTTCAAACTCCCCCTGGTCACATGACACTAAATCATGTGACCAAACTAAGGAGCTTTCTATTAACTATATGCTCGCATTAAGGCACAATATGTGTATGTATTTATACTAAGCGTCCAGCACAATCTTGGAAATGCATAACATCCCACCCCTGATTAGGAAAATATGCATTTTTATTCCACCCCACAATAAAAAGATTAAGAAAATATGTAAAAACCTAATGTGTCATAAATATAAAACAAACAGAAAACAAACAAAACATTGCAATTTTAAAAACATAACCATACCTCCGTTAAAAGTATACCCGCAAGTCTCTGCAAGAAAACATACTTCACGATACATATATTGTTTTTTTCA
Source organism: Austrofundulus limnaeus (assembly GCF_001266775.1). Taxonomy (NCBI): domain Eukaryota; kingdom Metazoa; phylum Chordata; class Actinopteri; order Cyprinodontiformes; family Rivulidae; genus Austrofundulus; species Austrofundulus limnaeus. The sequence goes on from NW_013952966.1 coordinate 137,232, forward strand.
ACCAATCACAGACATTTAGAGGGACCAAAACATTTATCTACATCTGTATACATGAACCCACATAGACATGATAGACCTCGATTCAACAGATAGCATGGGGCGTTATTGCACTGTTTGAGCAACTCAATAATTAAACAATGGGTGGACCAAAAAATACTGTGTAAAAATTCAAATGACTGTTTCAATCCAGATGCCAGCTTTGTTTTTATTCAGCCAATATCTCATTAAATGTTAAGCTACTAAAAGTAACTTGTGACAWTTCTCTGTTATGTTACACAGTTAATGTGTTTTTCATTTAAATCAGGGAAATTATTTGTCTCAGTCAACTGATGGTAATACTGTTAGTGTGACTTTTGAACAAATTACCAGAAATTTTGGTTCTTACATTCGTGTTGCTCACTTTAGAAGGAGGGGGAAATGTTAGTGTCATGTTAGTCTTGGGGAGATCACAATTTGCAACTTTTTGCCATTTTTACTCTGCATGTGCGACAGCGGACATCAGCGACGGTTGGCGTTGAGTTCTATCTAATTACTTTTATTGGTTTGGTTTAAAAGTTGTCATTTGAAACAGGTTTTGACAGAAGTAATTTAACAAAAGCTCACCTTCATATGCTCTCATCCTTATTCCTCAGTATTTTCTCAAAGGATTCACTCAGTGGAAAAAAACCCTCATAAATTACTCACACGCTTTGTTCTGAGAGGATATTTCAAGCTTTAGATGTTTTATGCATCAAACCCTGGAGTCCAGACAGAAAACTTTATGATAAAGGCAAACCTTTTCTCACTATATGTTGATGTATTAGTTATTGTTACTTTCTTTCATCTTCTGAAGGATATGTCTCTTTGTGTGCTTTTTTTCGTTGTTTGCCTGCTGGTCTGTAGTGATTTTTGACTGACAGCTTAGCTTGTCAGGATGCTGTCAAGCCTTAGGGATCAGATGCTTCTGTTTGATCCCAGCATGCCTTTCTTTTTCACTTAGGCTGCTTCCATTCATGTGTTTTTATTTTAGGGTGGAGCATGAGGAGGTGGTGAGTTTGAGACATGTCTGAGGAGGTCCTGCCACATCATATGAACCCTTGTGACCTTGTGGTTTTTGAGGTTTCTACTCCACTGCACCTGGAACTGGAAGTCTATATATATATATA
>NW_013952966.1:139790-141094 GCF_001266775.1 Austrofundulus limnaeus
ACACACACACACACACACACACACACACACACACACACACACACACACACACACACACACACACATGTTCAGGGTTTTGCGTATCCAAGTGAAGAAGTAGACTTTCAACAGTCTTTACTTGTCTGTAATCCTTTAAAACCTGGAGCTCCACTGAGCCCTTGTGGTTTGTTCTRTCATTAGCATTGGAAATGCAGCGTCTCAGCCTGCATGACTTTGAATTCCTTTTCCTTTTAGCTCTTAGGGAATGTTGGGTCATGGGGAAAAAAAAGCAACTCTGATTCAGGCTTCCTGACAACCCAGCAGACATGGTATAACAKCAAAGTTATGATATAAACAGTTAGAGACAGAGGTTGAAAAGTAGTGTGTAGATATGAGTCGTGATTTTTTCTGCACATTTTTCATTCGTTAATGTGTTGGCAGGAAAAAGAAGTTGGTCTCGGACTTGGGCACCTTGAGTCAACYATAAACTCCTCTGTAGACCAATGCCTACAGCACCATGATGTGTCACGACCASTGGATTTTGAACCCTAAATGCAGACAACATGTGGAGCTCAGAGAATACAAGAAGGGAAAAACAAACTAGCCGACATGGCGGCAAAATCTTACAAACAGACAGACTCAGGATGAAAGAGGGAAGCACAAGGAGGACGAGACGAAAGAGTGAAACCARTGATCTGCTGAGGCGGTGCTGAAAGGAGAGCAGTTGTGAACAGAGGATGAGTGGAAAGTGGCAGCACAGGTGATTACTGGATGGGAACAGGTGTGTGTGGCAAACTGAAGAACACTAAGTGCTGACTGAGGGAAGAATGAATAATACAAGGATACACAAACACATGCATTGATCTAAATGTGAAACACAAAAACACAAATAGAACAGTATCTGAACCAACATGAAAATACAGAAACTAGGAAATAAATAAATGAACAGATAAACTCGGGGTAGTTTTGGTTAGTTTTAGGGATRCACATCATATTGACATTAACATCAGTATCTGCCAGTATTGGTCATTTTTTAGAAAATTGCATCAGTCCGACAAGTAAAATTAGGCCAATATTAACATCCAGTATCAATTTCCCAGTTTTTAGCTTTGTGTTTCTGTTTCAGGAGTGCAGATGGTTGAGTGGTATCTGTTTGATCATGATTAGTGTTTGTGATGCTGCACAGCCAGGAAAAACTGAAGTAGAGCCATGTCAGAGGTCTAGTCATTTTTTTTACGGTATAAAAAAAGATTAGCCTGGTTAAAACCAGACCCTCGTCCTTCACTTTGCTTCGTACAAGGGTCTGGACTTGATGCATTGAGAAG
>NW_013952966.1:142273-143741 GCF_001266775.1 Austrofundulus limnaeus
GTAAAGAACAAAAAAGAAAAGAAAACGATTAATCGATTATTAAATTAGTCATCGATTATTTTAATAATCGACTAATCGTGGCAGCCCTAGTGCCAAGAAACAACACAAGAATTTCATCTGTAAATCATTTCATTTTTCCCTTTTACTTTTCACGATCGAGCTGATGATTTAGTTGCAACAAAACTACATTAAAGCTGTTTCACATTGAAACAGCTTTAATGAAGAATAAACAGCTTCAGTTGAATCATACTGTAACCTCGGTGTATTGACAGTTTTGCCTCCCTCAGCACACATCTGCTAATCAAAGCTTTCCTGGAATTATTTTGATCCAAACTGATGATAAAGCTGAGTTAGAGGTCYAGTTTAGTGAACTATTGATATTTTCCTTCTGTGTGAACTCAAGGTGCTGCCTGAGAGCCTCAATCGTCCATTTGTTATCTTCGTACTTGTAATCATCATTAGGCAGATTAAACCCAGCAGTCTRAGCAGCAGGAGCCAGTCATCACTGGAGATATGATTAGTTTTTATAACCAGCACACTGACAAAATCACTTCCTCAAGTTCTTATAGGGCAACTAAATGAAGTTGTGCCATTGCTGCTTATCACCTGCATCTCTTCTGTTGGCTTCTAATGTTCGTTCAAATCCCAGTCAGGCTGCTGCCCTTTATTATGTGTGGGTTGATTATGTAGCCTGAAAAGGAAAAATGCACATCAGTGTTTAGACCTAATCAGAGCTGTGCGTTTCTGCGTGGATGCAGCCCAGTGCACCATCTCTCACTGAGAAGTTAAGATTGGCGACAAATTAATCTTCCTCCAGCCGCCCATAATCCTCTGCTGATGGATGGTGGCAGATGTTGTGCACACTTGTAGGTCTGTATTAAGCAAGTGTAGATCTGCTGTTTATAAGGTGCATTGTGTGGGAATATAATGCAGGGTATTATGTACCTACTGCAGCTCAGTTTTTACATTTGAATATTTCGCAGTGGGGCCTTTGCGATGGTGCTCTGAAAGACCATGCCCAAAGACAATGGGCTAACATGTTCAGACTGTGATATGAGCTGAAAAACAAGATAAAATTAAGGGCCTAATCCCCTAAAACGGGTCTGCAACCTTTACAATCAACAGAGCCATTTCTGCTGCTTGGCTCACTAATAAAATGTGTCCAGAGCCGCAAAACAAGCTGCAACTGTGATTATCAACTGGTGGTCCGTGGGCCTTTTGGAGGCCTTTCAGTAAACTTTACGGCCAATGGAGGTGACATTATAAAACTAAACAATATATTGTGAATTGTATTGTTTATTATTATTTTTACACATTAGGACAAATAAAAAGACCAGATTCATGTAAACAACAAGAAAAATACTGTATATATTTTACTCCAAATTTCATAAAAACTAGTACAACTGAACTATTCGAGCACATGTTTTTTTTCTAATTCTTATTATTATGTAGTCGTAAAGGTATTTAA
>NW_013952966.1:143823-147255 GCF_001266775.1 Austrofundulus limnaeus
GTATTAAAAAAAACATTAAACAACAAAAAAATTATTCTGTTATGTTTGGTCACATTTTCAAAGAGCCACTGCAGAGGGACTGAAGAGCAACATGTGGCCCCAGAGCCGCAGGTTGCAGGCCCCTGCCTTAAAAGAATGCATATTGCCCTCAGCCTTTCATGCCAGAATTTTAAACCACGGTTATCTTTGTAGCAGGTTTATGTAAGAATGGAGACACTAAAGTAAATGTATCTGTCACCAACAAAATTGAACTGCATCTTATGGGAAATTAATATTTAGATTACTTGATTACTTGAACCCTTATTATGACCCCTCTATGTGAAGCAAAGCAGGGGTCAGGGCAGTTGCTGGGCTTTAAGTTAGGGCTGTGATAGAATTACAAATATTTCACACTGCAAACTATGTTAGTTGATTATTTTATTCACAAAAGTACCATTCAGTAGAAYCTTTTTACATTTAAAATCATGCATTTCTTTAAAGAAAATATTAATTTATTGTGGAATATCACTGTTTCAGTTTAGTGTTTGACCCTGAAATAACAGTGGGAGTCAGGTTTGTTTGAGAACAGCAAACATTTACTATTTTATCCAGAAGTGTTAGACCTTTAGTGWAAGCTGGTATTTTTAGTCCAACAGATGCTGCAACATCAAATCCTGTCTGCTGAAATGACCGCACCTAGTTTGCAGAAACTACAACATAAATGTAAAAACTGCTTGAAATTTGGAATATGTGGACACATCTACCATCTATCTTTTCATAAACCTTTAGTTGTGTTCTTGCTTCTGTGGTTGTCACGTTGTTGTTAATTATCAGCGAGTGGCAGATGTGCCACAGCTGAGTCAGCACGGATGTCCACACCATCGTCTTCTTCTGCAGTCTGCTGAGCTGCTTGTGTTGCTGTAAGTCAGCTGATGCTTTTAGCTAAATTTTGTAATATGAATTTTTTTTCTGTGGAATGACATGATAATAAACATTATACAGTATTTTTGTCTCCGACCCCGCACATTTTTTTTATTTTCATTGTCTTGAAGTGTTCTGTTTGTTTTTGTATCATATTCCCCTGAGTGGTGCTTTATTATTCAGTCAACATTTACTATTATGAGATGACATTAATGTGACAAATGATTATTACTGTAAATGTCCAAGTCCAAACTTAATGTTTCCTTATCATTACAATACATGGKTCTTACCTTGACTTTAAYGATGAGCATTTCCTGGTTCTACTCCTGTAGCTGTGCTCGTCTCCRTGTGCTACATTCATATTATTTCTCACATCTTTGTTTGTCCTTCCATGGGTGGGTGAACAAAGTAGTCTTGACTTGAATCCTTCATAGATCTACAGTTCAGGAACGCACCGACCCAACAGCCAAACCCGTCTGTTCTCTGATTGGATTGTTACCTCCGCCAAGGGCGAGGTAATGTTTTCGGTCGCATATGTCTGTCTGTCCGTCTGTCTGTCGTTCTGTCTGTGGACAATATTACTCAAAAACTTGGGACGGATTGTCATGGCATTTTTACCACATGTGGATACTGAGCCAAGGAACACACCTTTACATTATTATGGTGATGTTCCGGATCACGATGCGGATACAGGAATTTTTTTTTCTTTTAACACTCTGACATCGGCAAAGCTGTGATGCTTTCACAGGGCGTGGGTTTCAAAGTGTCCAGCAGGTGGCACTGTAGTATTGGTGTGCCCCTTTGTAACTATTACAGGATGGGGGGAATTGGTCTTGGCGGAGGTTTGCACTCTCCGAGTGCTTCTAGTTAAATTTGTGATTGACAAGATATTGACCAATCAGATGTGTGTGTGTGGGGGGGGGGGGGGGGGCAGGGTCAAAATTCTTACAAGTTTAAACTNTCAGATGTGTGTGTGTGTGTGTGGGGGGGGGGGGGCAGGGTCAAAATTCTTACAAGTTTAAACTCATGCGCAAGTTAGAAACATGAATATAGTCTCTCTCACACACACCTGCAGTGGCGCCCATAGCTCCAGCCCCTTTCTGAAGCATTAACCCTTTAGAGCCCAGATAAGAAAAGGCAATAAAACAATGGAAATAGAGTTAGAGTTTTTCTGAAGTGTTACAAAGGCAATGATACAGTATGTACAAAGTGACCAGGATTTATAGATTTACTGTTAAGAGTTTCTTTTGAAAAATGATACTGTAAGCCTATTTAATTAAAAAAAACATTATTTCGAGTTCTAATCACTTATTAATAATGATTTCAGCCATAGTAATTTATTATTTGTGTGCAAATTTATGTTTGTATCAAACAAGTAGCCCTTGGTAATATCCCGTCCCCCTGAAGTAGCTCTCAGTCTCAAAAAGTTTGGTGACCCTTATTCTACAGCAGGGGTATTCAATTAAAAGTCACTGAGGTCCAGTTGCTAAACTTTCCACCTACTAAAAGATCCGAACAAAAGTCCGACTTTTGTCTTTTATGGTCTTGATCTGATATGTTCATATTTTCACTATTAACAAACGGCACTTTATAGTAAACAACTTTTTATTTTACCATATTTAAAAGTAGTCCCAGGCAAATAATTTTAAAACCTTTATTTCAGAAAACAGAAACGTCAGAACAAAGTACATTTTAGAAGTGCAAACAGAGCCTAATAACCTTTTTTTTGCTTTTATATCGAAGCCTAGACAAACCTAGAGAGATGGAGGCTTTCAGATGAAGTGCAAGTTGCTCGGACTTCAGCGGATAACTTTGCTCAAAAGAGCCGTGCTTCGTTTCAAAGTGGCGCTTCACATTGGCACTTTTAATTAATGCGACCGTTTCAGAGCATATGAGACAAACTGGTTTTGAACCACCTGCTGGAAGAATGAACGTAAATTTCTCTGTCCGTTCATCTTTAAAACAGCGGTTTTCTGCATGAACTTTTCTTATCTTGGAGCAAGCCATGTTGTCACCGCTTCTCTTCTCTGGTTAGCTCACTGCATTGGTCGCRCAGGGTAAACAAACGATTTGATTGGCTCAACGCTGTTACCATAATAACTGTAGTAGACGTAAACTCTAAAGCTCCTAACTGCGTCTCTGCTTGGCTTTCGCTGGGAAAAAATGCTCCATGAATATTATATAATTTTGTCAGTTTATCAGATAGGGCAGTGTTTCCCAAACTTTTTATCTTCTGACTCACAAAATATTCATTGCAAAAACTTGTGACCCCAAATATTACTAGTCTGAGTACACAAACGTTGTTAATAACCCTAAAAACAAAGGCTACACAAATACTTATTTATACTTATTTTGTGGTTTGGTAATAATTTTAGGGAAAATATTAATTCAACAATTATTTTATTACCCTTTCAATTGATTTCTGAAGTGCAGTGGTTCCCAAACTTTTCAGCGTTTGACCCACAAAATAACAGTAGCAAAGACCTGTGCCCACAACTATTTTTGGATGATAAACATTTGTATCAGGTCAAC
>NW_013952966.1:147842-149175 GCF_001266775.1 Austrofundulus limnaeus
GGTAAGGATGCCTCCTGGACGCCTCCCTGGTGAGGTGTTCCGGGCACATCCCACCGGGAGGAGGCCCCAGGGAAGACCCAGGACACACTGGAGGGACTACAGTACTGTATGTCTCTCGGCTGGCCTGGGAATGCCTTGGAGTTCCCCCGGAGGAGCTGGAAGAAGTGGCTGGGGAGAGGGAGGTCTGGGCCTCCCTTCTGAAGCTGCTGCCCCCGTGACCCGACCCCGGATAGGCGGAAGAAAATGGATGGATGGATGGAATCTTTTCAGGACCCCACCTTGATGTTTCAGGACCCCACTTTGGGTCACGACCCCAACTATGGGAAACACTGAGATAGGGCACGGGTCCGGACAGAACCAACACTCGGTCTGGATTCGGACCTATGTCCGCCATTTGGTGATGCCTGTTCTACAGCTTCCTGTGTGGAACTGGAATGGTTATAAGACCCTTAGATGTTCAACTAAAGGCTGTTTTCTTGTTTTGCTATTTAATAGTAAGTACGTATTAGTAATAGGATACTAAAATACATAAAATTTTTCATCCACTGCCATGATTATGTAAGCAGTTTCTCATGATGTGACAAAACAAGTGTGTACCACCCATGGCAGGAGGCCTATAGAGAAAAATTGTATACAACTGCTTCTTGTTTGTGGTTGATTTCTTTGCTTACTAATGCTGAGCTGTCCTTCATCACCTTTCAATTTAAAGCTAAATGATGAGAGTATGTTGTAAGCAAACTGACTGCCTCCACTGATCGCTGCCAGCAGCTGCTGCTTTGTGTCCAGGAGCTGAGATTCTGCCAAAGGCAGCGATGCCCTTGGCACGTACCCACTGCTTTCATTATTTATCCCTACAACCTTCTTCTTCAAACTTTACAGCCTTTTTTTTGAAGTGCTGGATCCAAATGTTGTTTATAATCCAAAATCATCAAGCTTAAGCATGGTATAAAAAGGTACAGTTGAAAAAGAGTACAGTGAACCCTTAAGCCCTGCTGAGGACAGATCAGGACTGTAGTTAGTTCTATACCATCCTGTTCCAAAGTCATGCCTGTGGAATGTGAGCAGAATGTGGTTCTACGTGGGAGAAATGTTGAGACGTCCAGAAAGAAAAAAAAAAGATGTGGTTCTTGAAGGCAGACGTTACTGTAAAATTTCTGCTGGACCTTTTTTTCAAGTTCAGACCATCACACAGCACTAATTTAAGACCAGACTATGATGAAACTCTGACTCAAACACAGAACTGAATTACAACAGCCTGGATGTTCCATTTCCCTTCTGAGCTGGAATAAATTGGCTGTGTCCAAAACTACAGGCCGGGTCCTCCGGAGGACCC
>NW_013952966.1:149812-150937 GCF_001266775.1 Austrofundulus limnaeus
CGTTTTGGACGTCCTTCGTCGCGGCGCTGTGACGTATGCGGCCGACAAATTCGACCTTCGGAGGACCCGTCCTGCCGTTTTGGACACAGCCAACGTGTCCTTTTTTCCCAAACAAATTTAAAAAAAACAGAAAGAAAATGGAATTATTTTATGAAACAACTGTTCTTGTTGGTGATGGTCCGTTTTAGATAGAGGATTTGAAAGTGACTGGATAACAAAACACAAGGCTTGAAAAAAACTTGATAAAGTTGTAAAGTTTACACTTCTTACTTTTTACATTCTAAAATTATTAAAAATCATCTATTTATATGGTTGTTGATCTTGATGATAAGTGGTTTGTTCCAAATGACTGACCAAACAAGAAATGATTGAAGCAATAAATTAAGTTGCATTTCTATTTAACACAAATGTAATCTCAATAAAAGAACATGACTTCTAGTTCTAATTTCTCTTTATGGTTGATTCATTCTTCTATTTTTAGACAACTAGTCTGAACTAGTCTTAAACATGTTTCTAGATATCTCTGAACGCAGCAACTTGAGTACTTCCYATATAGAAATGAAGAATGGACTACTTTTCTAAAACCTCTAAAACGTGTGTCTCTTTCTCTGTATTGCAGTCATGAGGAGGAACCCTTTAATGGTGGATGAAAGCTTTAGGAAAGGCTCCCGCAACGCCCTCCAAGAGCTCTACAACCCCTCACAGGTAGGACAATAATATGCTCATCTCATCTCATCAATCTCATTGTGAATTCCTCAGCTGCAACAGTATGTTGCATGAACCCAGTGCTGAAGCAGAGTTGCCATCTCAGCCCCTCCAAAATATGGGACATTTCTGCCGACATTTAAGCCTGTTAGCCTTTGCGCTAGCGATGGCGCTTTATTGGTTTATACGTATTAGCCCAGCGCAAGAGCAAAAAACAAGCTAAACTGAGGTCCTACATCCATATTTTCAGTTGCAGCTGAGTCATTTTTGTGTTCCCCTCTCTGTCATGTGGATGGAGGACCTCAGTGACAAGAGGAGAATGTGTAGCACTGAGCTAATACATATACGGTGAAAGTGTCTGGATAACGCTAAAGCTAACAGGCTAATCTGAGGTTCTTCTTCCATGAAGCAGCTCTGTTG
>NW_013952966.1:152716-159345 GCF_001266775.1 Austrofundulus limnaeus
CCCCAAGGAAATTTACTAAATTAAGCAATTAGGTAATAATTATAGGACAGCCCTTTTTCAAGATCAGATCCTTTTTAAAAGGCATTCAATATGACTCTTACACACCAACTGTAATAAACTGCTCAAAATGTGGCAGACATCTGGATTCAGTGGCAGAGTCTCATTAGACTCATTCAGTATAGCCCTAGAGTTGGAATATTCTCTTCCACTGTTGCATTTGACCAATTTTAACCATATGTAAAATGTCCTCTGTTGCATTCAGTTTTTCAAATCCACAATCCTTGGATTACAATCAATCCAGTGGTATGTCCTYATATGTCCTATGTCAGGGCTATCCAACTAAATTGGTCCGGTGGCCAAAGTTTCTGCAGTCCAACAGCTGAGGGGCCGAACATCCAGCAATTAAAGTCATTATGTAAATAAACCAAGTATTACAAAGATCTGTTACCTTTGAAATACTGTAGATCATTTGCTGCATTTAATCATGAATACAACATACAGAACCCTATGTAATAAAAGTAGTGATGATAAAACAATATCAAAAACAAAAAACACATTATGCCTCATATTTAACACAAATATTATTTTGACATTTCTGACTTGACAAAATTTTTAAACCAATTTTATTTTCACTTTCACAGTTTTATTTTCTAACTGCTTGTAATTTCAACTGTCTTGAGTGTTTATAGCAATGGTTTTTTCCAGCTTCTAGACAAGATTCTTATGTTTCTGTAGATACCAAACATCCCTACGTCCAACTAAAAGAACTTATCGCAATTAAACCGAGGGTTTGGGCTTTAGGGATSAATGAACCAATTGGCGGGCCGAACTTTGGTCACTTGCGGGCCGGATGTGGCCAGTGGGCCACCAGTTGAGTAGTCCTGTCCTATGTTCTTATATATCACAGGGAAAGAGCTAAAAAAAAAACAAAACAATGTTAAACTATTTTATCCCCAAATCTGGGAGAGCTTGTTGTCAAATGATTGGTTGTAATAGGTTTGGATGCTGGTTAATTTAATTTTATCTTAAAATGGTTCAAGTAAAGCATGTGTGTTTTGAGACATTTTAGCTCAAGCTGTTCAGTTTTGCTGCTCACCTCTTTTCTCAAATAAATAAATAAATAAATAAAAATAAAAAATAAACAAGGAAGCAGCAGCTTCTCCTCACTTCATTTACCCTCCATCTCTTTTTCTTTCTCTTTTGGTCTCCTTACATTCTTGGAGACATACATAACTTTTTCCTGCTTCTTGTTGGATCAGTCATTTTGAATCTTTTTAAGGGGCAATATGGGCCTCAGAGAACATACATCAGTTTCTCAGGCACTTCCTCCATCCATCTGTCTATTGATTTCCATTTTGGTATCTGCTTTTCTTTTATGAGTCATGAGGGAGCTGGTGCTCATCTCCAGCAGTCACTGTACAACAAGGGGAGTACAACCTGGACCCTTGACAGGTCACAAGACCATCACAAATCACATCACACCATTGACAAATGAGACAAATAACCATTAATGCTTTCAATCACACCTAGGGTCCATTCCCAGTTAACCTAAAATGCATGTGTTGGTCTGTGTGCAGAAACTGGAATACACAGAAAAAAGCTACACAATATTATAAAAGTGAAATAATAAAGAAATAATAAAATTGAATTGAGAAACAGATCTCATAGGTTAAGTAGCACTATCTTCTTGATTTTAGGTAGCTGTGCAAATTACTTTATACAGAGATCTACATTTGAAAACTTTGTCAAGTTTTTTTAAACAAAGTTCATCAGGAAGGGATCAAGCAAAATGTCCCATTCAACACAATTCACTGTTCTTTAAATGCAATATTTCCAAATTCCGTAAATATCTGAGCCTTGGGTCTTGGGGCTCGACTGAGACATGCCTGTAATTACAACAGGAAGCCATCTCAATGTGGATAAAACACCAGTGGGAAGGACCATCAAGGGGTACAATGAATGCCAGGCAGCAGGTGAGGGAGGGTCCCTGGCTGTGCCAATTCTTGGCAGTATTGACTAGTTCCAGGGATGTGGAACATAACCTCACTTGTGTGTAAGGAGGTGGAGATTTTGTGTAAGGTTGAGCTTTACCTGCTAGATGTAGTTGGGCTCACTTTTACTGAGGGTTTGTGCTCTGGAACCCAACTCCTGGAGAAGGCTTGACTTTCCTACTCCAGAGTTGCCCGGGGAGAGAGGTGGCAGGCAGGTGTGGGGTACTCACAAGCCCCAGGCTGTGTGGCTCASTGTTGGAGTTCTCCCCTGTGAACAAGTGGGTTACCTCTCTGCAGCATTGGGATGGTTCTGGCTTTTGTTTGTTCTTATGCACCAAACATCAGTTCAGATTACCCAGCCTTTTTGGAATCTTTGGATGTTTTCCCTGAAACGAGTACCATCTGGTGATTTCCTTGTTCCACTGGGTGACATCAATGCCCATGTGGGCAATGATAGAGGGATCTGGAAGGGGCAATTGGGAGGAACGGCCTCCCTGATCTGAACCTGAATGGTGTTCTGGTATTGGACTTACCTGCTACAGTAATTCCAGGTTGTCCAGAACAAACACCATGTTTGAACACAGGGTGATCCATAAGTGTACTTGGCACCAGGCCACCTTAGACCAAAGGTTGGTGATCAATATTTTTAGTCATGTCATCTGACCCTAAGTCTTGGAAGAAAGGGGCAGAGTTTCCAACTGATAACCACCTGGTGGTGAGTTGGATTCAGTGGCAGGGGAGGCTGCCGGACAGACCTGGTAAACCCAAACCTATGGTGAGGGTGAACTGGGAACGTAGCCCCCTGTCTATGCAATCTCAAGGTGCAGTCATGGAGAGGAAGGTGTCTGGTTTGGGAACCACAGGTCTCTGCTTTATGATGGTAGGATGGAGCGGGAGATGTATCGATGGATTGGGGCCTCGTCCTGTGATAAAAGCGTTGCTTCAGTTGGTCGTGTTGAAGAAAGAGCTGAGTCGAAGGCAAAGCTCTAGATTTACTGGCCTGTCTATGTTCCAACCCTCACCTGTGATCACGAGGCGTGGATCATGATCAAAAGGACGAGATCCTGGATACAAACAGCTGAAATGAGCTTCCTTTGTAGGGGGGCTCAGCCTCAAGCTGGGTTCCCACCAAACGCGTTTTGAGCAGCCAAAGCAGCCARTTTACATGCAAAGTCTATGGTGGATGCGCATCTAGGAGCAGCATGGCACGTTGCGGCACATTTTGCCAGTTTAGAGCAGCGTGCAAGGTAGTGGTAGGATGTGGCAGAGCGTTTTCCCTGCAAGCAGAGCGTCCAAAGCAGCAGCTGCTCGAGTTTAAAAAATTGAACTTTTGCTGCTCGACGCGCAGCAGCAACCAATCAGAGAGAATAATTTTTCCACGTGACAGCTTTCTGCAGGGTTCCTGCAGATCCTTGAAAAGCATTAAAAGGCATTGAATTCATCAATCCAAAAATAAGGCCTTAATTAGCCTTAAAATGTCYTAAACCAATCTTTCAGAGGTCTTAAAAAACATATTGTAGCCAAATAGGATTATTGTAATTCATCTCAAGTTTTAAAATAATTTACTGTTAATTATTTAGTTAAAGTTAAGAAAATTTTGTTTTAATAAAGTTTGGATAAAATTGTCACAATTTTTTATTTATTTTTTAATTTTTTGGTTATGTCCTGATGCAGCTCATCTCATCTTATTCTTTTTTTTGTATTGTTTTTTGTGAAGTTGGTCTTAAAATAAGTTTCAAGTGGCATTAAATCTTAAAAAGACTTAAATTTAACTTGTTTTAAGCTGTAGGAACCCTGTCCTGAACCCGACACAGACGGACAGGAGCTCTTTAGCTGAAATCAACCGTCTGCAGTTGGTATTCTGGCTGGAGATATCAGCACCGATGTGGGTCAGCGGCTCGCTGAGCTCGGGACCAAAAAATAAATAAATAAAAAGTCTTGTCAGCTTGCAGCTCCTGGAGCAGCGAAACWAACCGAACAAACTGCCTCTAAATTATCTGGTGAATTAATTATCTGGTGTGCRTAATGTTCACTTGCTCTTTAGTAAATAAAGCAAAGCCATTTTCTTTATTTTATCTTTATTTCACCCATCTTTAAAGACAGACAGGAAAAAAACAAAGACACTCCACCCTCTTCAGACGCTCGTTTAGCCTGCTGCTGCGTTCAAACGGAACTCGTTTCAGTGCGTCCAACTTGAGGCAATGGGAGCATTTTTGCTGCTCAAAACGTGTTTGKTGGGAACCCGGCTTTAGAGATAGGGTGGGGAGCTCCGTCATCTGGGGGGAGCTCAGAGTAGAGCTGCTGCTCCTCCAAATTGAAAGTGGTCAGTTGAAGGTAGTTCGGGCATTTGATTGGGATGTCTCCCTTTAGTGGTGTTCCGGGCACGTCTCACTGATAGGAAGGAAGATGCAGGACTCGCTGGAGGGATTATGTTTCCTCTCTGGCCTGGGAAAGTCACGTTGTCCCCCATGACGAGCTGGAAAGTGTTGCTAGGGAGAGGGACRTCTGGGTTTCTCTCCTGGACCTGTTGCCTCCATGACCTGACTATAAATAGGCGGCAGAAGATGGAGATTTTTCAAAGGCTTTCAAAGGAACCTGCTGCTGTGACAGAGCGCAGCTCATCAGTCACACAGATCAGTCCCTGAGGAAAAGAACGTGACAGAGGACACATCTGAAGCTGATGCTATCATGGTGATAAATAGACTACTTTCTGTCCCTCTTTTTGTCGCTCTTCAATGTCCTGCTCACTATCTCCTGCTTCCTGACTCTGTCTTCTGCAGCTAAACCCGTCTTCACACACACACACTGTCCTATATTCCCTCTGCTGTCTCGAGTTTTAGGCATTTATCACCCTGTCCATGTTCGAAGCACATTGGGAGCTTTAAGTGGTTTTTGGGATAGCTATGATTAGACTAGGTGCACACACACAGTCAGCTAATTTTTCATKGGGAATATTTCCACACATTCTCACTCATGTGAAGTCCCATTGATAGATTTCTGTGTGCACAGCGGGTGTTACTGCAGCTTGAGTAAACTGTAGCAGTGTGCCGAAAGGAAGCTGTCTGTCTTGTCAGAGTGTCTCTCTCTGTCAGAGCACCAGTTAAAATTGAAGGCCTTTAGATTTCTGACTTTTATTTTTTTCATATTTGGTGAAGAACATGTTTTAAAACACTGGCTGTTTTTAGACTTTAATGCAGCATTTGGTTTAGAGTTGAGTGAAAACGTGTTCAAACCAACGGAACTGACTCTGGATCTGTTTWGAACTGMATCAGATTTAGGATTTGGACTTGTTCCGCCTCTGTACAATGTCTTGAGATGATTCTTATTTTACATTCACTCGATATAAATATATTTTAATTTATCACTAAAGATGCAGTAGCATTAAGGACGTTCTAAATAAGGAGACACATGAATGTATTATAATTAAAACAAAAGAAATATGAACATAATTTCTGAGGGAAATGTTAAATATTTATCATTTTAAGTGCAAGGGTGGACAAATGTTTTTTTTTAAGTCTGGTTGAGTTTCTTTGTTTGCAAAATATGTCATGAACCACAGGACAAATTTTAATGAAAGTTTCAGAAAGTGATCATTGGGAGTTCATCTCTACAACTAAATCACTTTCGCAGTCAACGTGATTCAAGTGGGTGTAACAGCCAGCTGACCTTAGGCAACCCAAACATGGTTAGTTTATTTGGTGTGGTAGTAGCCGAGACTGATCCCCAGCACATAATATAAGCAATAACAGCTTAGATTTTGTAGTATGCCCTGACTTTAAGCAAAATATTTCATAAACTATTTAGATTTTATTTAAACTTTCAAGAAATATTCATTGAATGTACATTTGCGACCTTTGGAGCCAGCCAAATTTAAGATGACAACAGCAGAAATGTTTGTTATATCATCTATGCAAGAATGTTTTGTTTATTTTGTCTTCAAAAGTATCCATGTAGAAAATAATCTGGGTCACGTCTTTATCAAACTTATAAAAACACAAGTGGTTTTGACAGGAGGAGGTGAGGCAGGTGAAGCAGCATGGAGAAACACAGCTGTGCTGACTGGTGGAGCTACAGTTTGCCCAGAGAAAACTGAGTTTTGGACTTTATGGGGAAGCTTGTCCCAACCAAGGARGGATCGAGAAGACTTTTCTATATTAAACTCAGTTAAAGGCCACACAGGCCAAGGATCGGTTCTGATTTCAGGAGACACTTTGGCAGAGGCCGCTTCAGGCCTGGAGAAGGAAACCACTTTGAAAAGAAACGCCAACCCGGTGAGACGTTTCCTTTTCTTTTCCTTTTCTTTTAAAAGACCAAGGCGGTGGGATTACTTGGACCCCGTTTTTTTTTTGTATCTCTGCATGTTTTTGCAAAGACAAAATCAGATAAATATTTAGAACTTTAGAATATTGTGTTAGTCTTGTTGATTGCTCAAAAAGTTGTATTTATACTTCATCGCTTTTTGTAGGCATATATTAGAGTGGCAAATAGCCTATATGTCACGGACATCCGGCCCAGCACTTGATGCCACTCCCAACACTTCCCGTTCACGGTCAACACAGTGTTAGCGAAAGATGTTTTCACCCGACAACGACTCTTAATGATCTCCACAGTACATAATTAGCATATTACATGTACCAA
>NW_013952966.1:159977-161375 GCF_001266775.1 Austrofundulus limnaeus
TATAATATAATGCGTATTGTTTATTTAGTAAATTCTAGTAGTTTAGAGATTTTGATATTTTTTGGTAAAATTTAAAAGAATAATTAAATGTTACTACACCCAAAAGTTTGTTTTTCAGTGTAGTCACTTTGAAAAATACAGAAAACCCTCAAAAAAAATTGTGATGAAAGAACATTTGAACTGAGCCTTAAACAAATTCCCACATCTGATTGTGTGTGCGGGGAGGTGGGACACGGAGGCCTGCTGGCTCTGAGACTTAAATTAGTCTAAAGGAAAGTTTTTGAAAAAAAAAATATGTCCGAATTCCTTGTACACCTGTATGCATGCAAACCATGAGAAAATCCGGGTACAGCTCGACATGTTAATATGGTCATTGTTAAGATGTGCACTTCTTTCACCGCACCTGTCAGTCACCTCYGCTCACCTGTGAGCCGGACAGCCGCAGCGGCGATGCGGCAGGAGATCTGTGCTGCGTGATTTGGTAGAAAAATTATTAAAACCTTGTTTTAAGTCGATAAGTATCACAWTGACATTCAAGATAGCCGTGCAACAAAAAAGGTAATTAAACAACTAAAAATTWAACTAATAAAATAGCCTACTTTTTTATTTGTCAATATAACTCAGGTTGCCGATTTCTGTTCTATTTAAAACCGTTCTAACTCTGGATTTTGTTGTGTCTGCTTTGCCTTCATCAGTAACACGCTAAATCCTCATCTCAACAGGGCAATCCTCACACCTTTAATTCTTTACATATACATGCAGTCGTAGTAAATCACACACAACACACCCACTTTTACCACAAACTATTTTTTTTATTTGCTCATGGTATTTAGCAGTGGTTATCTGCAGTCTTGGTAAGACTAGACTGAAGACTTTCCTTTTTGATAAATCCTATAGTTAGGCTGAGGTTTCCTGAGTTATTCCTTAGTTCTGCTGCTATAGGTTTAGACTGCTGGAGGACAAACTGTCCACATGTCCTCACTCTGCTGCTGTCTTTAGTCTCTCTCTACAGGTTTGTTGTAATTCTATCCATAACATGTTCTATTTATGTCTCTTCATGTCCCCCCAAACCCAGCCTGTTGAGGCAGATGACCTCCTGTCCTAAGCCTAGTTCTTGTTCTGCTGGAGGTTTCTTCCTGTAAAAAGGGAGTTTTTCCTCTCCACCGTTTGCTCAGGATGTGAGACTGTGATGAAGTGAAGATTCAACACAATCTGCTGGCTTCTTTAGATTGATTGTTTTTTGTGTACAGTGCCCTGAGACGATGTTTGTTGTGACTTGGTGCTATACAAATAAACTGAATTGGATGGACTATACTATACAATCAAAAAGAAAAAAAATTGTATAGTTCTTCTGGACGGGTTCTTCTCTAATGAAACGTTTCGTCTCTCCTCCAAGAG
>NW_013952966.1:162763-172342 GCF_001266775.1 Austrofundulus limnaeus
TGAAAGCTACTGGGACATCATGTTTAGAAAATAAACGTCTCAGTTTCTCCGAAACACCCGCAACATACGGAATAACCACTGGTTTGGGTCTGGGTATATACTATACAATATTATGCTGTACTGATGTATGGGCTCGACACACGGCCAGCGACGTCGCTCTCTCCCCATTCATTTTCTATGGAACTTGTGCGATGAGCGAAACTCGTTTATGTGAAATTTCGCGGTCATACACGTAGACGTGTTAATCGCTGTCGTTTGTCACTCCCCATGTGTCGAGCCCATTAAACTGTACAGTACCGTATTTTATTGTGCTGTTCTATTATTCTGTACTGTACTATATTATATTATACTGTACTTTATTATAATCTACTCAGTACTATACTGTACTGTACTTTCCTATATTTGATGGCTATGCAACAACTAATAAAACCAGAACTGTTCAGCCTTCAAAAAAGAATCAAAAGTTGTTGTTTTTTAAACCAGTTTGAGCGATATATTATCCTTATAGTACTTTTACTGTTTAAGTGGAAGAGTGTCTAACAAAGTATTATCTTTATAACACTTTTCTTTCCAAATCTTTTACTTTTTCAATGTTCATGACTTGGCTTCCACTACATCATTAAATTTATATTCTGCTGTAGCCTGGTAGAAACCAGACCCTTGTCCTTCACTTTGTTTCATACGAGGGTCTGGATTCGCAGCTATAGAGAAGCGATTCTTGC
The DNA here is from genome assembly GCF_001266775.1 of Austrofundulus limnaeus. Lineage (NCBI taxonomy): Eukaryota > Metazoa > Chordata > Actinopteri > Cyprinodontiformes > Rivulidae > Austrofundulus > Austrofundulus limnaeus. The sequence goes on from NW_013952966.1 coordinate 163,486, forward strand.
TGGAGGCGTGGCCTCTGCTGAAGTTTAAAATGATTGGATCGAGGGTCTGGACTCTCGGCTATAGAGAAGCGATTCTTGCTGGAGGCGTGGCCTCTGCTGAAGTGTCGCTGTGAAGGAGGCTAAGCTAAGAAGCTAACCTGAAATCTCGTGTGCTGTAGACAACCCTACTGAGAGGAGAAAAGTACTGAGCTGAACGAGACGACTGTAAATGAGAGCTGCTGCTTTGTCAGACAAATTTAATTTAATTTGGAAGCCTTRTCAACACGGACTGGCTTCAGTCACTTCCTCCCCTGCCGTATGCTAAACTAACTAGCAAACACTGCACAGAAAATGGACGCCGTTCAAAACTCCGCCTTCTGTTTGCTGRTTGGTCCAGGCAAAATAAACTACAAGCAGACACTGCGCAGAAAATCRACGTTCKGTTCTCTGATTGGTTCGGCTAAAAATCTGCCAGCGAAATCCATCTCTATGGGAGAARTCCCAGACGGAGCAGAGAAGGGAAACTAGAATTGAGTAGAACTGCGTAGGAAGGCGAGGGCCAGGCTAGTTCTGCTGTTAAACTGGCATCTGTTATGAAACAGTGCTTCAAATCTAACACACAGCACTGAACTGTACTTCTTTTGAAGGAATTGCCTCTTGTTTCCTTAAAACTCCCTCCTACAACTAATGTATAACAGCACCGTGGTTCAGTGGTTAGTACTGATGCATCACAGCAAGAAGGTCCTGGGTTTGACTCCCAGTTCAGACCTTTCTGTGCAGTTTGCATGTTGTACTTRTGTTTACAAAGAGTCCTCCAATTTCCTCTCACAGACCACAAACATGAATGTTAGGTTGTCTTCAGGCCTGACCTTTGTCACAAATGGGATTTGTCTGGTTAAATAAAGTTTAATACAAACTGTAGCACTAAAAATAAAAGCTCTTATTGTACCTGTCATACAGAAAACCTTCAGTCTCACAGCAATAATCTGTGTTTTTCCATGCCTAGTTGGACCTGTCAACAGCTGCTGTCCTCCACCAGTCCAGGAGGGATCAAGTTCTGGATGCCTGCAGCGTCTATAGTGCCTCCAGTCGAAAGCGGAGAGTACTGACACCTGGAGACCTTAAACACCTGGTGGTGGATGACGACCATGAGCTTATCTACTGTTACGTCCCAAAGGTGGCCTGCACTAACTGGAAGAGGGTCATGATGGTGCTAACAGGTCGAGGGAAATACAGGTGAGCAAATCTAGCAGATTTTAACATGTAAATGGACCATGGATTACAAAAGACTCATTTTTGAAGTAGCTGAACATGTAAAGTTTAGTGAGGTTTAGGTGAGGTAAAATCAACTTAACAACACGGCTTTGCAAAACTCTTCAAAGGGACAGGTGCTAAAGAGAAGGAGGCGGGTTCCCCGAACTTTTTCCCATCTAAAAGAATAAAGTCTGTTATGGGACTGTAAGAAAATTAAGTGTTCATTAACTGAAATCGAGACAAAACCACATAAATAGTGAATAGATTGAAATGTGAACAGAATAGGACCATACAACCCCAGATCTGGTTACGAGCGTGCTTTATTTCTTCCRGCTGGAGTCAGCTAAAGCAGCGCTGAAAAGAAACCAGAAGTTCCGGTCTTTTATACATACACGGTTCTTCAGTGCCTGGTGCGCCCACTACAGGCCTACGGCTGCATCGCAGGCCACTCGAACAAACACCTTCCCAGTTTTTCTATGTGTTGTTGGTGGTTCGGGCATGTATCTAAACTATTTTAATCAAGACATAACAATCGTCAAACAATAGATCATAAAAGTCGATACTTAAAAGAGAAACTAAGAAAATGGTGTAGAGCTTTTAACATCAGTATCTAACCGATAAATTCCTTCAGGACTACTTCGGCTGTCGTAAAAAGATGTTTTGTGACACATTTGAAGAAAATTTTCTCTGTACTTAATAGTTGTATATTAATTGTGTTGTTTTATGTTTTTCTTTTGCCTTTTCTCTACAGTGACCCAATGGAAATCCCTTCAAATGAAGCCCATGTTCCTTCAAACCTGAAAACATTAAATCAGTACACCATTGCTGAGATCAACCACCGTCTCAAGAACTATTTTAAGTTCTTCTTCGTTCGCGAGCCCTTTGAGAGGCTGGTCTCTGCGTACCGCAATAAGTTCACCCTGAAGTACAACTCGTCCTTCCACAAGCGCTTCGGCACCCGCATCATTAAGCGTTACCGCAAGAATGCCATGCAGGAGGCCATGCTCAACGGTGACGACGTCAAATTCAAAGAATTTGTTGAGTACCTGATTGATCCGGCCACACAGCGGGATGGGCCTCTTAATGAACACTGGCAGACGGTCTACCAGCTTTGTCACCCATGTCACATTCATTACGACATGGTGGGCAAGTATGAGACTCTCGAGGAGGATGCAAACTACGTGTTGCGGCTGGTAGGTGTTGGTGACTCCCTGCGCTTCCCGAGTTATGCCAAGTCCACGCGTACCACAGATACCATGACTGCTCAGTTCTTCAGCAATATCAGCTCTCAGCAGCAGGTCCAACTCTACAATCTTTACAAGATGGACTTCCTCATGTTTAACTACTCTTTACCTGGCTATCTGCGGCTGGACCAGTAAACACCAGAGCTGGGAGCCTGAGAACAGCCATCATGTTTACAGAGGCAACAAAAAGAGCAAAGTTCAAAGTTTTGAAAGCCAACTTGATTTTAAAAACTGTYGTCGTACGTTGTGTAGTCCTGAAAGAGTAAGGCCATGTGTGATTGTCTCGACGTAAGTTGAAGAAGTTTAGGGGGAAATGTTGGCTTAAAGGAACAAACACATGCAAAAACTGGATTGTGTGTGAAGCAGGTCTTCAAGGTGTTTAAAAAAACAGGAGCTTACCTTCAAAAGACAGACTTAAAGCAGGGTTCTGTTAATGTTCTCTACTGGTTTTAAACTGCTGACAAATTAGGCTGCTTCAGATTCTGCAAAACCAGCAGCAGCCTCATGTGCACCCTGACCCCCAATGCATTGTGGGAGCCAAGCTTATCTCCCCTTGCTTTGATCAATAGAGAAATCCTTTCAAATTGTAAACCAGTCCTTGTCCTTGCTGCACTATTACCCCCTAGTACCCATTAACCGTGATAACATTAGATTTACGTCAGCAGGACTTTGGGCCCCTCCAAATGTTGGCTCTTCATTTCCCCTTTCAACAACGCTCCATGTGTAAATATTGKTGTATTTTTCAGCAAACCGTTTTCTACATTATGAAATATTTTGTAAACCTTTTTGAGCTGCAAGACAGAAAAGAATGCATTGCGTTTGTGTAGTTAGGTGTTTGTGCGAAGCTGAAAGAAAGGAGAGCCTACAGGGTTGTGGAACGATGAAAGTCACTGGATGACGGCCACCGTGCCCCTCATAGGGGCTCAGGAGACACGAGCAGGACTACAACCGCAAGGCACCAAAATCAACTCTCAAACATGTTTTTCCAGTAAATTAAGGTTATCTTTTGGCATTTGTCTTTTTTTTTTCTTATAAGCATTGCTGCAAGCAGCAAAAGCGWAATATTATTTAATTTGCTGAGTTAGTATTTAGTTGTTCTGGACTGGTTTGTAAAATTTTTGTTTCGTCGTCTTCATTGTTTCTGTCTGGCTCAGTTTTACATTGCCTAGAAAAGTATTCACCCCCTTGGATGTTTTCTGCTAATATTGCCGTCATAAATCRTTTTAGAGGGGGTGAATATTTACTTAGTCACTTATTTTACATTACAGATTTTTATTTAATTTGTATTACTGTGTTGTCATTGATTTTGCTTTGCTCTTTTAATTTATTATTATTATTGTTATTATTTTTTTTTGTAAAATATGTGTTGACCATGGCAGGAGTAAAAACATAAAACATCTAAAGGAGTGGATACTTCCTTATAGAAACACTCTGTGCTTCTCTCCGACCTGTAACCTGGTGGTCAGCGTTGCAGTCTCATCCTGAGGTTGTCGGTTCAAACCCAGGTTGTGTAAGGAAAAACTTCTGATTAAAAAAAAAAAAAAAAACAATTGCCAAATCCCTGCAGAGTGGAGCCAAAAGAAAAAAACATTTTTTTCTTCAGCTACTTTGTCTTTTTTGTATTTGATTGGGTTAAAGATCTGTTCTGGTCCATTTACACGATGTCAAGCATTTGGTGCCAAAATATCTGAGTCTTGTACAACCATACTTATTGCTGAATGAACGTTGTGCTTGTGTGTAGCTAAAAGCATCAGAGACACGTTGGATTTATACCTTGTGTTTATTAACAGTACTCTCCATCAATCTGAGAAGACCCCCGGGAGTTGGGAGAACATCTGTCCACCAGAAGGACTTCCTGCATCTTGTTTGTTAGTTCCAAACTATTCCAGTTTAAAAAAAAAAAAGATTTTTTTCCTCACTGCTTTCTTGATGAAGCATTTTAAAATAATATTTGGTCTTTTAATTCATGYCTAATTGATCCTGGTTGAAGGGTTTGGTGAGATGTGATGGTTTCATAGATTTGTTGCTAAGAACAGAGCAACATTCTCTGCAGTCTTCTTCTGCCTCACAACAACTTCTACTAATTTAACATCATTTCAGTCATATTTCAGAACTGTTTTGTACCTTTGGTTGCAGACTTCGCTGGCACTTCTACACACACACACATACACACAATTACGTGCGCGCGCGCACACAAACCATGCAGTTTCCAAAAGTATTCTGAAACATCCTCCTACTAAGATTATAATTTGTTTAAACCACTCATCTATCTTTGCTTTTTAGTTTAGCATCACTTTTCAGTTTGTGATTAAGTAGCTTTTATTGTTAAAGGGGCAATATCATGTAAAATCAACTATTTTGAGTTTTATATCATGTTATAACAAGCCCAAAGCCTTGCTTTGACTCATTCATGCATGTTTGAGAAATCCTGCAGTGTTTTTAGGAAGCCATGCTGAGGAGCAAAACGACAGGTGGGGACCAGAAATGTCTCTGGTATGTGCCTTTAAGCCGAGCTTCCTCATCACGGAGCACACCTCCCCACTCCCCACCCTACACACCCCCACCCATGACTCCTGCAGGCTCTCGCAGTAACAGAGCAAAGTGAAAGTGAAACTGAAACTGTATGGTTCTCTTAAAGAGTAACTTAACCCCAAATTAAATTTTTTTAGCTGATAAACTGTCTAGAATGTGTCTAAAATGTTATATAGTACTGTTTCTGTGCTAATTTTGAAGTTTTTGTGCGTATTCAAATCTAATATTTGGTCTAAAAACGTSTTTTTGCTGCTCATATGGGTAGAGCAGTGGTACTGCAGGCTAATTTGCATATTGGTTAACGGCTCTCCACGGTGACGTGTCTTCTCCACTGTTTCGTCACAGCGGCTGTGTTCTGGTATAAAAGCCTCTCTCTAAAGGGCTCGACACACGGGAGGCGACGTCGCTCGCTCTCCATWYATTTCCTATGGAGCCTGTGCGGTGAGGCGACAATCGCTTGCTCTCCTCCAGCTAAGCGACCGGCGAAAATAGTGCATGTGAAATTTCACGCTCGTACATGTAGACGTGCACATGCGAGCTTGCGACGCGACATATGAAAGTTGAAAAATGTTCAACTTTTGTCGCTGTCGCTTAGCGTACAACCAATCAGCGAGGGTTTCATTGACTGACCAATGAGAGGAGAGTAGGCTACACACTGCAGTTAGCTAACACTTTCACCCAGTGATTAATAAAAAGCTTTGTGGGAATTTATTGGCACCAGGGTGAAGTTTATGGTAAGTTTTTCCTCATAAAACTGTATCTTGATGTGTGTTTGTTTTTCCAATATCATTAGCATCGCAAGATTTGTTTAGTTTTCACGTCCGTAATGCACACCCGCCTTCAGAGTCAAGAACCAATCAAATTTYRTGAAGACAAGCGACCTGAGAGCGCGATTCGCAACGCTGCAATCGCTATCGCGTCCCGTGTGTCAGGTTTCACCCTGGCTGCGATGACAGCCGTTAATCGCTGTAGTTTGTCGCTCCCCGTGTGTCGAGCCCTTAAGACACGCCCCTGCAGCAGTCAGAGGGTGGAACAGTTAGCAAGCTTAGCATGATCGTCTGTTGACCTTCAGCCTCGGGTGGAGAGATCTGACTGCTGCGCTGCTCTCTCCCTCTCTCTCTCTCCACACACACACGCACGCACACACACACACACACACACACACACACACACACACACTCACACTGAAATGGGCGACACAGAAGTGGAAGGTGGTTCTTAAAGAGACAGAGGCCAATTTCAAGGTGTTTAGAAGAGGAAGTGATGAGAAGATAAGTTTGTTTTCTATTTTAACAAAAAAACAGCATTTTAATAGCAGATAAAGGTGACATAGATACTTTATTATGATATAATATTTAAATGTATGCTTGAGACACATAATATTGCCCCTTTAATAGTTGATAGCCAAACTTTTTCTGAGTTCCACTGGGGATCCTACCACCAGTAACAATTGTCCCAAAGTTTCAGAAGCAGAGTCTTACGTTCTCTTTAGACATCAGTAAACCCTTTGACTCTGATTAGACGGTGGTTTTTGCAATTTGCAATTCTGGACATGCAGGCTCCCCAAAGCCAGTTAGACATCATTCTGAACTGAAACATGCAGCACTGTTCATGATGCAGCTGTTTCTTTCTCTTGGCTTTATGTTCATTTATATATAAAAAAGGGAAACAGATAAATCTTTTGAGATGACGCCTTAAAGAGACTCTGGTTATTTATGATGCAGAAGGTTCACTTGAAGGCTCATTGTGTTATGTTACACTTTTACATTGAAGCTTTACTTTAGGATAACTCTAACCTGAATTTTTTTTGTTTTGTTTTGTTGCCTTTGAACAAACCTTATGGCCTGGAGGTCGTTCTGCTCACTGCTGCCAGAACGAACAAACTTCCAAACTGGATGAATTTCCCATTTGCACATTTAAAAAAAAAAAAAAAAAAAAGGCAGCTGGGTTGGAAAATGTTGGATTATGTGTCACTGATGTTTATGACTAAAGATTCTCGGTTCGAGCTGCTTCAGATCTTCAAATCTGTCTTCACAAATCCCCAGCTTCTCAAGCACGCCTCATCAAACGGCCGACAGAGACATCACTGTAAACAAGTTTCGCTACAAATATTCCACGTGCAGCGGGACTTCTGTGGTTTTTAGTACAATTAGCAATAATCTTTATCAAGTTTGTCTTGAAGTTCCATCATGTCTGTGAAATGAAACTGTATGGCGTTCCAACGGAACCCGATAAAACTGACCTTTGAAAGGTCAGCCTAACTGTGAAGTCAGAGTGTAGTGACAATATTCCTCTCGACAGACTGTGGTGGTGGTGGTGTGTGTGTGTGTGTGTGTGTTGTAAGGTGGGGGGTATCTCTGCTGCAAACCTCCTCATTGCTCTTTTAAACATGTGTAATTATAAATGTATATAAAAGAGGAGAACGGCCCTTTGTTTTTGTTTATGAACATCTGGTTGTAATAGAGGTCCGCAGCTGCCGTCCTCAGCCTGTGAACAAAGACTGATTGTGGGATGAGGAACACAAAGACACACTTTCCTTGTAAACCAGTAGCCCTGCTGGTTTTAACGCTCCTCTGGATCCTACTCAGCAGTTAGCAGGAGCATCTGAGGCTCTGTTTAAACGGCTTATTCAGCTCCTGAAATGAAAATCAGATGTCAGAAAGGACCTCCTAACATACTGCTCTCCTCCCYGCTCTGTTTCTTTATTTAAAACAAAAACCAAACTGAAGCATGTCAATAATTCCTGATGTYCAACCAGTAAAGAGGGAACTGCTTAAATACGCAGAACTGCTRAAACGACACGAAGTCTCCCAGTGCCTCTCCTTGGATTCATTTTTTGTTCGTATTTTTAACTCCGCAGGCTTGTCCAGCTGTCTCACATTGTCCCTTTTTTATGCTCAAACCAGCAGCTATATTTATGTTGTTTTTAACCGCGTCTACACTGCATATTTGCTGTTTTGCCAAAATAAATAGAAAGATGTCTTCAAAAAAAGAAAAAAAAATGCTTTTTTATTTCAAAAAGCTGCTGTTTGACAGTTTTGCTGTTTGTTGTTTCTGAAGCACAAATGAATACATTTTAAAGCACAGTAACAATAAAATCATTAGCAGGAAGTCATTTGTAAAATGATCACCTTTGTAAAGTAGTTTTAGTCGGGTTGCACAACTAAATCCCTTTTTTATGTTTGTTTTTTTATGTGGAACTCCCGCTCTTTTGCTGGTTAGCATTTAGCTTGGCTAACGCTAACYCAAACCCTGCTCGGCTCGAAAATCTGCACAAACATTATTTCTTGGACGGCACAATTAGGGCAAAACAAGTAGTAGGGGAGACCGGGGACAGTTGCAACACGTTTTGCGTTTGACTCTGTTACTCAGAGACRRTTTGAATTAGACAAACCAAATTTTAATACAATAAACTTCCATCTGTCTGTTAATAGTCAAAACCATTTATAGATGATTAAAGCRTGCACATTTTTCACTATTTGCATTTGAAAGTGAAAAGTCAAATGTTGCAACTGACCCCGGTGCCGGGGAAAGTTGCAACATTGTTTGGGGGTGGTTACAATGTATCATTAATACGATATATTTCACTGTAAATAAAAGTTTTATCATTTTTATATTTATATTATTGCTAAATTAATAAAAACTGTAAGTTATAATGATATTASAGTGTTATTTTATTCTTTTTTAACAAAAGATGAATATAGATTTGCCTTGATGAGTAGACCTTATATACAGATGTCAAAGTTGGCTTTTTGAAACAAGGATAACAGAACAATTTGTGAGGCAATTAACTTTAGTTTTGTCTGTTGTCACTGTACGCCTACATTATGTAACATTTACATTAAACC
>NW_013952966.1:177201-178229 GCF_001266775.1 Austrofundulus limnaeus
GTCTCAAAACAAGATGAAAAAGACTTTTTGGCTGGATAGAAGACTTTAAAACTTGGTTAGGTGGACAGTTTTTGCAGTATGGGCCTTGTTTTGAGAAGCAGCAGATGAAGCTACTCCAAGAACAAAATAATGTGATTTCTGCAATGTAATTATGTCAATAAGAGCCAGATTTGTAGCTTTAGATGGAGTATGAAATTACCTAAACACGTTAACAAAATTTTTCTGATTTGTCCAAATGCTGATGACTGTGCTGCCTGCCAGCTTTAAAGTGACCYTGTGTTTCCTCCTCAGTAAACACAAGGTCAAACACCTGTCCTGCTGCTTCACTGACAGATGCTGTGAGTGTTGGATTCCAGTCACTTGGGGCTCTCTAGTCACTCATTCTACRWTCATTCCACATTCCTGTACAGGTTCCAGTAACCTGTACAGGAATGTGGAATGATTCGCACTTCCTGCATCATAAATGCTGCATGAGTCATATCGTAGTGAACTGAGAAACAATCCTTATTGGAACTCTGTTGGTGCGAAACCATAGGATACTTCATCGACCAGACGACTTAGCAAGAACAAAGGGAGAAACAGAAGGGTGAAACTGTTTCTRYACTCTGCTACTTTTACCTGTTGAGGCACCAGATCAGCTTTGCTGGTAACTTAGTCATCCTTTAAAAAATCAGATTCATGTACTGTACATATACCCAGTGCTGGCTCTAGCCATTTTGGTGCCCTAGGCGAGTTGAAGCGCACCCCACACCCCAGAACTTTTTCCCACCCCAATTTGAACCCCTAAAAGCAAGTTTGACAGTGTAAGGCAGTGGTTCCCAAAGTTGGGGTCGGGACCCAAAGTGGGATCCTGAAACATCAAGGTGGGGTCCTGAAAAGATTTTCCTATATTAATTTCATTTTTGCCTTAGTTGCCTAAAATGTATAAATGTAGAATAATAAATATTGTTACTATGTCCTTGTTTAGTTGACCTGATACAAATGTTTATCATACAACAATAGTTGTGGGCTCAGGGTCTCTGCTACTG
>NW_013952966.1:181113-208198 GCF_001266775.1 Austrofundulus limnaeus
TTGCAAATGTTTAAAATTTCAAAAGTTATTCATCAAATGTGTTTCCATCTCTCATTTTGCCCATTAATTTTTATTCAAAATACCTAAAAACCACCTCCACCAACAGCCCAAAACACACCCATTGGAACCGGACTGGAACATCAGTGGAAAACCAACCGGTCCGACCCGTACCTACACCGACCGTTCCGACACTACACTTAGTGGCACTAGTGGAAAAGGGGAAAACATGGAACATCAATTGTTTTCTTTCTATTACTAGTCTCCTCCCAGTGGGATGTGCCCAGAACGACCGTTCCGACACTACACTTAGTGGCACTAGTGGAAAAGGGGAAAACATGGAACATCAATTGTTTTCTTTCTATTACTAAATATGTAATTTGTTTTATCCAAATTTAATGATAATTTATTATGTTTAAACCAATTTTGTACCCTTACAAATTCCATTTCCATCATCTCCAGCATCTGTTCTATGTCTTTACCCTTTTTCTACACTTATTGGCCTTAAAACAAAGCTGTGCAACTGCATCAGCRTGGACTAAAACCTGAGTCTGAAACTTTCCAGTTTGGAGCCAGACATTGTCTCACTCAGCTCAGAAAGAGCAGCACCACTCTTCTTACTGGGAGGGAAAAAAAAGACAACATTGAGCGAGTTAAAAGACTGATTTTGTTTTTATTCCAGGTTTTATTCGTGTTGTCTGTTCTGGGTGCTATTGTTTATGAGTGCTTTTTAAGTGGCTTAAAAGTGCCTGTGACATCAAATTTTTGCAACATGTGTGAATGCATTTTTGGAAAGAGACCATTGAAAACATATTACAAAACAAATTTCACGCCGTTGAGATGAACGGTTGCTGAGATATTTGCATGTGAAGAAACAGGAAGTGATGTCAAAGGGGAATGTCTGCATGTAAACAGAGCGACGCTACAATACTTAGAGAAGAATCGGATGTTTCTTTAGATTATTTTGAGTCACTATCAGAGATGAAGAAGAGTTTAAATAGATTGTATCAATAAACAAAGACCAGTTTCTTCTCTTAAAGAATTCCCCTTTGATGTCACTTCCTGTTTCACTTTGTTGAGCCAAATTCAAGAGAAAACATGCCAATTATGAGACAAAATGGGTAAATTCATGTGTATTATGATAATTTTCTTAAATATAAATATRTTYTATTTGCCTTTTTGTATTTGAACTATAAGCATGTCACAGGCTCTTTAAGTGGTCTTCTGCTTGAATAAGTTTGAGAAACATCTGAATGTCTGATGTTAAGTCCCGCTTCACATAAAATGTTTATACCAATACACTCTTCCTGCCTCATGGTACCAAAGAGACCATTAGAGAAAACAAATTCTATGTAGRTTTTATTTCAGACAAACAGAAAAAGGAGTTAATTTCATTAAATATACAAATTTTCAGTTTCTGCCTTTACAGCTCACAGGAGCTTTTTCTTTTCAGGACTGCAATGACTGCATGTTCCTACGATAAAAGGACCAAGACTTTGTCTGCAAACTCCTTTGACAAAGACAACCATAAATTAGATAGTTTTTATATAAGTAACATTTATTTTACTATTCGTACATGTTCGTATAAAATAAAATAAAAAAAATCTGTCTTTCATCTCATAAATTTTGCACCTAGCAATAAAATCGTGGATTGTTTTAAAATAAAACCGAAGGGAAAAAAAAAACAGATCAGCAAAAGTTACATGTGTGTTCTGGAAAGAAAATTGCATTGATGTCATGACAGAGAAAAACATGTCAACCATGTCGAGAGGCACAAAACCAAGTTAAAGGCTGTTCTCAAACACACTGAACAGATAATGGAAGGACTTGGATTTATTATTAATTATTTGCGTTTAAACTCCTGCTGGATTTATAGACTGATTTCAAATCAACCCATGACAATAAAATAAGTTTTGTTCCAGTCCTTTAAATCAAGCAGAAATCGGATCATCAGGTTTGTATAAAATGATTGATTATATGCAAATGAACAATATACAGAAACCAACAGAGGGAATGGTCTGTTCACCACCCCGACACAGGACAGACAAACAGAAGAACAAAATGAAAAGCAGCTGACATCCTTTATAAACGACTAATGGTGACATTATGAAGTGAAATCAGGCTCCTTTTTGATTTCCAGCTTCAAAGGAAAGATTTATCTTTGCCTAAATGTTGCTAATTCTTCGCACTATTGTAGGCAGAAGAGGGATTGTTTTTGTCTTTTGGCTCTTCCTTTTATAGGGGTCACCACAGCCAGAGAACTCCCAGAAAGAGTTTTTTTTCATGTCAGATGCAACCCACAAAGCGAGCTCCCACAGCCCACGTGTGGAGCAGGAGGCTGCCGTCTAGGGGGCCCAGAGGAGCAGGTGGGTGGGTTAAGGATGTTGCCCAGGGAACCAAAGTGGTACAAATGAGACAGGAGGAAGATGGAAACCTCTCCCACCCAGATTTTGATGCAGTCAGGGAATTTTAACCTTCTCTAACTGCTTAATAAGAATCTAAAAATGAGAAAAAAACAGTCCATTTTCTTTTGTGATTATGTGGAAATTCAGTATTTATAGATTAATATTGCTTTTACCCATAAGTATTGCAACTAACTACTAATCCAAGTGATTAGAATCTAAAATAAAGGTAGCGCAACAATTGTTTGCTGCGTGACCGGTTTCACCTGTTCCCCCATGTTTGTCTTGTATGTCTTCTTGAACTGGTGTTTAACTGACCCCTCCCCCCTTCCCTGAATGTACAGCACCTTGTGAATTTATTTCTGTGAAAGGCGCTATATAAATAAAACTTTACTTACTAAAATGGGGTGTTTGTACCTAGATGCACATCTTTTGTTCGGTATTTAGCTCRAAAAGTGCAGCCCGACTTGAAGGGAAGAAATTAACATACAGTTAACTGAACTTCAAAATGACAAAACCTTTTTTTTATTTGTTTCAGCAGGCACACTTTTTTTCCCCCTATAAACACTTTGAAGCAGCCTGGTGTGACAATGTTTGCAGATAAGAACAAAGAGAATGTGAAACAGAAAAAAAAAAAGAACAAAAACTTCAAAGTCTTCATATCATTAATACAAACTTATGTACTTCATTTTAAGCTGTGGTGCTTGGAGGAATGTTTAACAATTAATTTAAAACAAAATGAGTTTTTCCTGTTCTTCTGCTCTTGTCTGTGCCCAGCCGACTAACTGAAGACAAAACTACACAAATCATGACGGCAGAGGGCAAATTTTAAAACATAGAACCCAACATGAATAAAGTTATTTCAGGAAATGACCTTCAGCTGATGCTTGGACAGAAGACATCCTGTTTCACACCAGTGGGATGGATCAGTCTTATGGATTGTGGTTGATGTTTTCGTTCATTCATTTTCCTTTATTTAACCAGATTAAGACCCCACTGAGATTGCAACATCATATTCAAGGGGGTCCTGGGCACTTGCTCCTTTTAACAAACCAGCATAGAATATCCTAATGCTTTGGTGCAAAAGATTCAGATCAGAAAAGCTACTGAGAACAGTCTCAAGTTAAAGATCATAATGCCTTCTGTATGTTTAAAAAAAAAGGCATTAGCCAAAAATAGTTTCTATCTCATCTCGTTCGAGACTCGTCCAATGTGCTGGTCAGTGAGACCAAAAAACACCCACATTCCCACAAATCTSTTCTTCGAGGCCTCTTCAGTCACCCACGTCGCTGTCTTGGTCGCCTATGAGCCACAGGAAGTGGAAGCTGATGGCGAGGAGGGCTGTGCCCAACAGATCTCCAAGAGCAGTCAGGTAAGGGATGGAAAAACTGTCCGGATCTTTGCCGTTTCGCCACATTGAGTGAACCATCCAATCTGCTATACACAGCAGCAGCAGCACCTGGGAGAGGAAGATAGAGTCATAACATGAGCAGCAATTTGTTAACATTRGTGTCTAAACTTTACACTGTTGGTTTTGAATAAACAAGTAGCATCGACAAACTATTATACAGCAGTACGGCCATGGCCAGGACAATGTAACCTTTGAACTTGAAACACTAATCTGCTAACAACTCATGACCTCTGTCATGTTGCCATCCTGCAGCCTTGGCTCTTGCCTCGTTTCTGTTATCTTATTACTATAGAGGTGTGCCTTGAAGTATAAACCAAGCTTTCCCCGTGCCGAGTGACAAAAAATTGGAGTAAGGTTTCTCTACAGTAAGTTTTGTCCTGTGGGTGGAGACGGYCCTACTTGTGATTGGCGGAGATTTTGATGTGGGCGGAGATGGCCCAAGAGATGTGATTGGTCGGATTGACGGTGGGGGTATGAGGCTGGAGGCAGCGAGGAGTAGCTTGGTCGAGTCGGGCAGGAAGTAACATGTTTTTTTTTAGATTAATTTTAGTCATAACTTGAGAAAGGAAATTCTAGCTGCACAAAATTTGAACGTGGTCCAAGGATGTGGCTTGGTTAAAACACCCCAAACCAGCCTGTAAAAAAATACTGATTTTTAGCTATCTTTTTACAGGCTGGTTAGGGATGTTTTAACTGAGCCATATTGTTACACATCCTTTCACATGTATGACGTTCARTGAATGGAAGCCAATGCAAAGTCCCCATGAGGATAGAACAACAGTGTGTGTGTGCGGGAGGTGTGGAGCAGAGCCCGCGAGCAGAGCGCAGTGTTATTAGGAGAGATGAAACTGTCGGCAGGCAACCATTGATACTGATGGATTCATTTTTTTAATGGAACGTAATAGAAACTTTTTGTTTCAGCGGGCGACCGCTCCCCCACCCCCTCGAACGATTGGTTGCACCAGTGCGACCGGACATTTTTTTTAGTCGCACTATTAGGAAATCAGGTCGCATTTGCGACCAAATTGGTGGCACTCTAGAGCAGTRTTTCCCAAAGTTGGGGTCGGGACCCAAAGTGGGGTCCTGAAACATCAAGGTGGGGTCCTGAAACATCAAGGTGGGGTCCTGAAAAGATTTTAGGAATTAATTACATTTTTGCCTTAGTTGTTACAAATGAGTGGGGTTAGTGTATTTAAAATGGGTAAATTTGGTATAAAAATATTGTTACTATGCACGTTTTATTGACTTGATAGAAATATTTATCATCCAAAAATAGTTGGGGGCACAGGTCTCTGCTACTGTTATTTTGTGGGTCAAAAGCTGAAAAGTTTGGGAACCACTGCACTTTGGTTCCCAAAGTTGGGCTTGGGACCCAATTATGGGTCATGAAGCACCTTGGAKAATCTCCAGAAATCAATTTAAAGGGTAATAAAATAATTGCTGATGTAATATTTTTCCTATACCTATTACAAAAACACAAAATAACTTTAAATAAGTATTTGTATTTGTGTACAAGCTGTTTAGATTGTCAAAAAGCCTGTATTTTTAGGGTTATTAATGAAGTTCGTGTCCTCAGACCAGTAATATTTGGGGTCACAAATTTTTGCCATGGATATTTTGTGGGTCAGAAGATAAAAAGTTTGGGAACCACTGCTTTAGAGCCCTGATTAAGAAGTGCCATCATAATAAATCACTGAATTATAGTAATAATCCATCTGGTCTCGTCTTTTTCTGTTTTTGGTTTACGCCTAATTCTWATTTGAACTTTTGGACTGCCAGATCCAGATTTAGTTTAGACACTTGAATGTCACTTTAAAATTATTCTTTAATTTATTTTGGACTTGCAAAACTGTATCTTTTGTGCAGAATGTAAGGACACTACCTTCAGTTGAGAAATATGTAAACTGCAAATTTAAAAATAGAATATTACATGGGTATATAGGTGGGACTATGGTCTAAATGCTTTGGTCTCTTAACTCATAAATTCTAGGCCACCTCACCACCAGTACATCAAGCTATATGTTGAAGGTTACTATTTATTAACATTATGCAAACTAGCAAAATATGCAAAACCTTTAAACATGAACTTTTGGATTGGTTTCTTTTTCTTGTTGTGCCGTACTGAACAATGACCCTCATATGTACCAAACTATGACTTAACATTTGAGGGCTCTGTTCTTTGCAGTTTCTAGGACTCGACTCTTCTAAACAGAAACTTTTGAAGTTGTTCTTGAGATCTGTTGAAGCCACTCTTTCAATTCAGAGGTCACAGTCCCGAGTGCTCTGATGCCCACTTGACTCTTTCTAACTTCTCTTTTAGTCCTTGGTATTTCCTGAGCCATATACACCACTCACAAGCTAAACGGCTAAATTCACAACAGGGATCCAAAAATCGACTAGCTCATTTCCTGGTTCAATAAGAAACATTGAACAAATGGATGTGCAAAGGTAAGGTCACATCAAGTTCACCTGTAAAAGGTTTTACTGCAGCTTAGGTTCATCCTGTGGTTCTATAATAAACTCTGACAAAGAGTTATTAATTCATTTTTTAATTCTGTGCTGTTTTTCAGTCAGTCTCCCTATTTGTGAAAAACCTGCTGCAGTGTGATAATGAAGGTCTGCAGTACAGTTTGTATCTGCTCACACACAGATGACACAGCACATTTAATACTAAGAGTAAGTTTKCATCAATAGGTCATTTTTCCTCATACATTAAATTGTTCTGCCTATAAAGCAGAGCAGACACCCCATTCAAGGCAGAATACAGCTATTAAATTAAATCAGTGAACTGATCAACATTCAGACAACAGCTCCACCTCCCTCAGAATGAAGGTGCCCTAAAGAAACTCCGCTGGCAAAGGTCTTAACAGATTTGAAAAGTSTCCGACTCCTGAGGTCAAGATGACATTTTAATGTTCCAGCTTTGCTCTTAAAAGCCTTCTAGCAAAGGACGAGGTGGACAAACACAGCCTAACTGGATTCCTCAAATTTTACAAGTAAATAGATTTTACAACCTATCACAGTGAACCTGAAAAAGTAAGAGGATTCAACCCCAACTTAAAGAGTAACTTACCCCAAAATTAACTTTTTTTAGCTGATAAACTGTCTAGAATGTGTCTAAAATGTTATATAGTACCGTTTCTGTGCTAATTTTGATGTTTTTGTACGTATTTGTTCAAATCTGTAATATTTGGTCTGGTATTTTGTTTTTATTGGATTTATTGGCGCAAATTTTCAGTGTCTCCTATTTTATTATTCATTTATTGCATTTAATTGTACAATATTCTTGCATTTAAGTTTAAAAAATTATGTAACCCATTGGTTAATAATAAAGGGGACCAGTCTGTCGCATGCCTATTGTTGTTGACTATTGTTTACTGTTTGTACATACGTATGATAAATCTACTGACAACATGTTCTGGCTAACAACTGCAAATATGTAAAAAACTGAGAATGAATCACAAAAACATTTTAAAGTAAAGAGTTAAAGTTGAAAAAAAACAACAACACAAAAACAATACAGAGCAAGCCACGTTATTAAGTAATTTATATTTTTTGTTATAAGGAAGTTTTTGTAATGAATTATTTTTTCTTTTTCTTTTCTCTGCCCTAACAAACGACTGCACCTGATGGATGAAGTGAAAGATGATCTGGTGTGACAGAGCAGCATGTTGGGGGTGTTGAAAGGAGATGGATGGATGCAGATAATCCACTGCAAAACTGAAAGAAAACAATCAGTATTACAGTCAAAAAGGAACTCACCTGAAGCAAAGCAGCAGCCAGGTACACCGACATAAAGATGGGTGTCAAGGTAGTGTGGCCACTTTTCATGACGTGGATCGTGTACAAAAAGATTAGTTGGCCAGGGATCAGTACAAGCAGGAGTACTTGAGCAGAGCGATGATTTGCTCCTGAGGAAAAAACAAAAACAAAAATAAGAACAGTTAACACCTAAAGAGACAGTTCAGCTTTGAAGTGATGTTCTGTTCGTTAAACAACTAGTAGCCAATCAGCTTTYTTTCATTAAGCAAAGAGTTTGGAGAAAAAGGCAAAAGTCTTTTTCCAGGCTAAGTGCTAGCCAAACAAGACCCTGTTCCCCTCYTTCAATCTTATAAAAACAGTGTTTTCTTTTAAAAAAGATTAGTATTAAAGAATGCTACATCACCAAAGGTTAAACCTCTACACTTGATAGGACATATTTTGTCACTGTTTTTGAACCTATATAAACATTTGTGTTACACACAGTGCTGAGCACAGACTGTTAAGTCGATGGTGGGAGGGCGACGGAGTGATTTAGTCTGCTTGATCAGCACATCTAGTCAGCTCAAATGTTGACTTTTCTCTCAGCAGACTGATGCCTTCAGCATACACACAGTATATCTAAGCTTTGCAGAAGAAAGATGAAAGAGATAAAAGATGAAAGTGCTATCCATTGTCATCATTGTATGTTTTCATACAGTGATGAAATTTGTTCTTTGCCTTTGACCGGTCACACATGAGATACACCCAAATTGAGCAGATTGCTGCTATTGAAGTTGCAGAGCAGCAGTTGTGAATTAGTTGTCTTGCTCAAGGACACCAAATATGGGCATGGCAGGAAATTGAACCTGTGACTTTCTGGTCCAAAGTCAGAAGCCCCGTGTACATGTACATTTTCATAACACACACATTGTATATTTATGAAAACTGTGATAAATGGTTTCATTCAAGAGTAGAGATTTATTATTAACTAATGTAACGACTGACATTATTAGTCAAGGCTTTTTGAAAAGGAATTGTCTCACAAGTCTCAAAAAAACAATCTTTGTTTGGCTAGCCACAAGCCTAGCCTGGGCTAAGACTTTAGTCTCATTCTCCAAACTCTGTGCCTTACTACTGATGTCACAGCTGATCAAGTACTAACTATTAGGGATGCACGATATATCGGCATTGACATCAGTTTCAGTCRATATTGGTCATTTTTTAGAATATCGGTATCRGCCCGATATGTAAAACGGGGCTRATATTAACGTCCGATATTGATTTTCCATTTTTTAGCTTTGCGTTTCTGTTTTAGGAGGCAAAACGTTTGGTTGATCTGTTTGATTATGATAGTGATAGTGACGCTGCGTATCCAGGAATAACTGAAGTAGAGCCATGTCAGAGGTCTGGTCGTTTATTTACGGTATCGAAAAAAGRCACAAGTGTGTTTGTGCAAATATGCATARTATAATTTGTGTGTGTAATATCGSAAAATATCGGTTATCGGYCATAAYAGCAATAATATCGGATATCGATATCGGCTGAAATTTTCATATCGGTGCATCCCTACTAACTATTGACAGTTATATGATGGAACATCACTTTAAATATGACTAGACTATCCCTAAATATCCTCTGCTTACTCTACTCCCAGTTCACCTTGAATGTCCTGATGTTTTYCAATCTTGATTTCCATTTGAAACACACCAAAAGGCTAGGTTAACACTGAAACCAAATAGTACTTTTTAAGATATCAAAATTACAGGAATGGCCCAAGATAATACTTTTGTTTGTTGCTCCAGTTGCATCCTAGTAAGCACTATAACAGTTTTGTTTTATCTTGTCTGTGCAATAGAGGAGAGCATTATTGGATCYCTGGCAATTCATTCAGAATTTTGGATCCCACAGATGGATTATGTGTCCATATGGCACACATAAAACTAATTAGACCTAAGCGGTACCAGTTTGTACCAAAAAACAGTTTTTATTTCTGTTATGGAAGAAGTTTTCTGAATACCGGCATGCCGGTTTAAATAGCTTGAACACATTTGGAAAGTTACGTCACACAGTAAACTGAGCCTTTCTGTTCAGCACCACCTAATGTCCATGCAGGAACTAGCAGTGCACAGGGCAAACTAGAACCACTGTGGGAGCAGCCTTCTCAATCACCGGTGGCATTTTTGTCGCTTACATTGGCTGACAAAAAAAAATCATTTTCCTCATCACTGAATATAGAATACATCTCTTCAGTGACGTACAAAGATAGACTTCATGCTTKAAGTAAATATGCCTGATAAGAATCTCTGCTCAACTTTCCACGACTGGACCTGCCTCCCGTCACTGCTAACTTGACATTAGTACTGGGCGGTATACCAGTTTGTACAGAAAAACTTTTTTTTTTGGTTATATGAATTTTTTGAATACAGACATTCCGGTTTAAATAGCTTGAACAAGTTGGGAACATCATATMGTGCCCACCAGTGAGCACCGCTATGTGCATTAATAAAGCTATTGTTATTGTTGGAGCAGCTTCTCAATAACTGACCGCGGGTATTGATTCTGATGCTTATACTGACTAACGTAAAAAAAAAAAAAAACTCCCCCGTTTTCACCATTGCTGAATGTAGTATGCAGTGGTGGGCAGCGCTAATCCAAAAATTAGTTCCGAAATTTCTAAAGCGCTTATGAAATTATTTAGGTCCGCAACTTCAAAAACGATTATGCCATAGAAAATTAGCGGATGCTAATTTTAAAGCGCAAGTTCAATTTGATACTTACCAGCTAGCAACAACTGTACAATATATGTRCAACACTGCCAACTAGTGGTGTATGAACCCCTGTACAGCTTAACCCTACAAGTGTCGATTGCTGGGGATGTGATTTCCTGAAACAGAACTTTGGCTCCTGGTGTAAAAATTWAAAAGTTGTTGAGGATTGCTAGTTCATCTGCTTCTTTGTCTTTTTCTTTTGTCTGTTGTAGATTTTTCATTAAAGAAGTGTGAAGAAATTTAGTGTGAGGTAGGTTAGTACTGATGTTAGAAGCACAACACTAGATTCTAGATTCTTAAGTACTCCTTTTTGAAATATTGACAGTGTTTAATCTATTATGTCTTGATTGAAATAGGTCTAGTTACATGTCTGAAACATTTTTACAACACATAAATAAACGCTTGAAAGACATTAGATGAGAATTGTGTCTAAATGCCTGTGACTCAGCCGTAGGCCAGCAGGGGGCGAGCGAAGGCGTTGAAGAAACAGTATAAAAACATGAACTTCCGGTTTTATGGCCAGTGTGGGTTCCCTGTCTGCAGACAGCAGCAATAAACCTCCACTCAGATTCCAGATTCTGGTGTTGTATGGTTTCATTCATTCTATAAATCACTTTATTTAACCTTTGTGTTTATCATCTCGACTTCAGTTTATTGAATTCAAATTTTCTTACATAAGCATCAATAAAGTAATTTTAAAACTGTTTATTGGAAAACTGAAGCGATGCATTCTGGGTACATGATGGATTTGATTTGATGGGACATGAAAGTTTTTCATGTAGTTGATCCACTTGACCACTAGATTTCAGTCTTAATCAGCATAACATCTTTAAATCATTTCTATGTCAGTAACCCCGTTGCTTCGACATCAAGTATTGAGCTCCAGCGTTTAAACGTTATTTTTCTTTAAAAAAGGAGCTCTGATTGTAAAGTAAAATAAAGCAATACAACAAACAAAATTTTAGTAAGGATTACAAACGTTTACTGTTTTTGCTGGGAAAGGGAGTACTAAACATTGCCTTCCTGCTATGTAAGCAGACACAAAGCATTGTGGGAAATGASAACCCTGACTGAGAGCAACTGTCAGGAAGGATGTATATGTTTCCAATAAGTGTGTTTATCTGGGAGGGGTGCTGTTGGATACATCACGTTTGTTGTGATTCATTGATGGCCATACCTTCCACTGTTCAAGATAACGATGAATGGTAGATAATTAGTTATTAGCAGTACTGCATTTTAATTTTAGAAAGCGCAAATCCGCTTACAAATTACAAAAATTAATAAGACCGCTAAAGCGCAAACGAAATGTTTAGGTCCGCAATTAGTGAATTTGCGCTTTAGTGGACTGGTGCCCACCAGTGGTTGTATGCACCTCTTCAGTGACGTGCATGGAAAGATTTAATACGCGACGTAAATTTGCCCGATGTATGAAGACGCTAATGTGCTTCTATTATGAAAAGCCGAGGAAAGTAGTTTTGTACTGGGGTTGAGCTGATGAGTGAACGGAGGCGGACTCATCCTGTTAAGCTTTATTAAATAACACAAAATTATAGACCTGATCTTTGCTCAGCCCTCCTCCTTCATGACTGGACCAAAATGTGTGATCAGGCAAAGAAGAAAAGACATGTAGAGGAGGGAAAACACAACCCAGACAGAGGTACAGTTAAAGAAAAGAGTSAAGAAATAGTTTCTGTGTTGCAGAAAGTGAGTAACTTCAGCTGACCACAGTTTGCTGCTCAATAAGCAGTTTGTACAGTTTAGCATCATCCTGAGCTGTGATGAAAATAAATAATAAAAATATGGTCCAATTCTGTGATACAGATAGTTTTTTAAAATACTGTGATATCTAATTTTGGACATACCACCTAGCACTTTAACAAATAATTTAAAATGCATTACTCATCTCGTTTTTGTATCAAGCACACCTGTTTAAAAATGTATTTATTTTATTCCAACCTCTCCACAACAAAGGATAAGACCAGACCTGGATATTTTCCAACTCCAGTTAATTAGCTGTCTCGATCTGCTCTGTGCAACATCAATGAAAAATGTTTTTCTTGCAGCTGCTCCCTTCTACATGAATCACCACAGCAAGCAAACTTCCACAAAGGCTTTGGCAATTTTATGCTTGATGCCCTTTCTGATGGAATCTGGTTTTAAACCTACAGGCATGCACATCACAAGGTTTACAGTCCAAATGACAAAACCAATGAAGCCTTTATACTTTGATTTACACATYAAGGAATGAAGCAGTCAGGATGATCAGTGAGTTATTTCACAAAATAAGAAAAGAAACCAGAAGATGATGGGGCATTTATTAAAAAACGTTTTGTGGAATCTGCTGCAATAATGTGTGAAATAATGGGTGTCTAAGTGTAAAGCACATCGAAAATGAAATCCCACAGCTGTCATAATGAGAGTTTGACACATCTYATCAGTTCATTCTTAATTTCTGTATATTTGGTAGGTGGGTTGTTGGGGCTAACCTGTGCCACAGAATGTGCGGCAGGGGTAGTAGCAGCCCTTGGCCTCGTCAGGAACTTCCCCAGGAGCGCAGTGTAAATGTAGGTGAGTGGAGATCCTGCTGGACTGAATGGCCACCAGGTTTCCTCCAATACCTGCAGAGAGTTTAGTGGTTGATGACTACAACATAAAATACAGCGTTAGCACATTACAGTGYTGTCAGATCCAGGCAGCTTCTTAAAGAGTAAATTTCAGCAAAGTCATTCAGCACAAAGCATTTTATCAGAACATGCAATTTAGTTTTTTCATTGAACAAATTCTTTCATTATATTTTATACTTTTGAAATAATAAAATACTTCAAATTCAAACATTAAGGAATGTATCAGTTTAATGTGTTTTACAAGGACTTCACAAAGAGATTACAGACCAAGCAGCAACTCAAGTAGGACAAAACAAATGGTGTAATCCTGGGCACATTACTCCACTGTGCCACTCAGTATAAAATATATATTTTTAATAGGGCTGGGCGGTATGACCTCAAATTCATATCACGCTATWAATTGAATCCCTTCACGTTAACAGTATATATCGCGGTAGAAAATTATCCTAAAAGGTTAAGATAATGTAATTTTTAGAGCTTTTTTTTGCAGAAAACTAATCATAATCAAACCCAGCATTTTTGCTTTAACACAGTATCTGCCTGCTATACAATGAGCTTCTGCCTGCTGAACTTAGCAGCTGCTCTGCTGCGYGCTCATCTTCATCATCAGAGCAGAAGCCAACTTTACATTAGTGAGATGGATTTATGACTGAACGAACGCCCACGTCTTTTTAAAATCATCTCTGTGGGTAACAATACATAAAAAAAAACAAGTTTTCTCTACGACAACTTGGGTGTGAAAAACTATGGTTGTCAAAGCTTCACTCTGCGCGACGTGCAGCAAGAGGGAGGGAGAGATTATGATCCCGCGACACAACGTAACTTTTCTACAGCAGGAGGAGGAAATTTTGAGGATTTATTTTCTCTCTATACGAGTTTTAAAATGCTAGAATTTCTTCATTATATTTCAAACACCTGCTCAGTTGTCTCTGCACTCGCAGCCTGCTAACACAGGTGCGATGACGTAACTGACAATAGGACGGTAGAGGGTAAATTTCTACCGTAGGCCAAATTCATACCATTTCTACCGTCTACCACATATACCGCGCAGCCCTACTTTTAAATATCTGATAAAAATTACTTTTCTGATGTATCACTCTGTTTTATCCTGCTGCAGTTCAATCCCTGAGGTTCAGAGTGTAGAGGGAAGCTTTAAAGTTTCCAATATTAAAGATAATTAAACTGCTAAGTGGTAGCCTGGTTAAAACCAGACCCTTGTCCTTGGCTTTGCTTTGTACGAGGGTCTGGACTCTTGGCTATAGAGAAGCGATTCTTGCTGGAGGTGTGGCCTCTACTGAATTTTAAAACGATTGGATCAGTTGGCCGCGACGTATGTCGCCAGTGCCACTGTGACGGAGGCTAAGTTAAGAAGCTAATCRGAAATCKCGTGTGCTGTAAACAACCCTTCTGAGAGGAGAAAAGTACTGAGCCGAACGAGACGACTGTAAATGAGAGCTGCTGCTTTGTCAGACAAATTTAATTTAATTTGGAAGCCTTATCAACACGGACTGGCTTCATTCACTTCCTCCGCTGCCGTATGCTAAACTAACTAGCAGACACTGTGCAGAACATCAACGTCGTTCAAAACTCCGCTTTCTGTTCTCTGATTGGCCCAGACAAAAATTCTCCTGAAGAAATCCTTCTCTATGGGAGAAATCCCAGACGGAGCAGTGAAGGGAAACTAGAATTGAGCGGAACTGCGTAGGAAGGCGAGGGCCAGGCTAGCTAAGTGGCAGACTAATATAAAACGTTCACACTGATTTTCAACACAATGTTAAAAATACTGTTCAAAAATAACGTCATTGACTGATGAAACAATATTTTTACATGAAAACATGAGGTCAGGTTCACCTTCACATTTTAACTGTCTAATATCGGTTATTAGCATTTTAAGTGACTTTAGCATTGCTAACCAAAACAGCAGTCCTGTAAACCACTGTGGTCACTCCGTACGTTGCAGGAGTTTCAGAGACGCTGAGACATTTATTTTCTAAACATGATGTCCCAATTCAAATCCCAAAATACATTACAGCAAAGACTGGTTCATCCGAAAGATCCTGTCCCCCGGTACAAACAGAGTTATGTTGTGTATGCTGTTAAGTTCCAGGAGGTCTGTGATCTGTTATTCATCAGGGAAACAAAGCAGCCACTGTTCAAAAGAATGAGCCAGCACAGACGAGCAACATCATCAGGCTCATCCTTGATAGAGAGGAATGCTGGTTTGAGARAGGAGTAAAGGAAGAYATTTTTGGTGCCTGTCTCCAGCAGTCATGGTGTTAGGCAGGGTGCACACAGGACAGGCTGCCCATCCATCACTGCTCTTCTATTTTTTAAAGGGAATCCCTGATTAGTTGTAACATTACACTTTATTTGATAAACAAATATTTTAACTGTAAAATAAAGACTGTAAATATACTGTAGGCTGTTTAGTTTAGTAAATTTTTAAAAAATTATTTAACACGGATGGAGTCATTTTTACTTACACACAAAGCATTCTGGGTAAATGATGACGTGGATAGGTCCTCGGTGCTAGCGAGCTATATCCACCCTGAAGGTTAATCTTGGACAATATCTGATGATCGACTCTTTTAAATGAAACCAGAGAGCGTTGACAGAGAGGAGAGGTAGAAATGACTCAGACTGGAACTGAAAATATGGATGGAGGACAACAGAGCTGCTTCATGGAAGAAGAACCTCAGCTTAGCCTGTTAGCCATCGTGCTAGCGCTGACGCTATATTGCCTTATATGTATTAGCTCAGCGCTGGCGCAACAAACAAGCTAAACTGAGGTCCTCCATCCATATTTTCAGTTACAGGCTGAGTCATTTCTACCTTCTCCTCTCTGTCAACGCTCTCTGGTTTCATTTAAAAGAGTCGATCATCAGATATTGTCCAAGATTAACCTTCAGGGTGGATATAGCTCGCTAGCAGCCTCACACCGAGGACCTATCCATGTTATCATTTACCCAGAATGCTTTGTGTGTAAATAAAATGGCCCCGTCCGCGTAATATATTTTTAAACTAAAAGTTTAAAAATGATAAAAACTGAACATCATACAGTATATTACAGTCTTTATTTTACAGTTAAAATATGTTTATTAGTTAAAGTCTAATGTTACAACTAATCATGGATCCCTTTAATAATAAGTCTTCACTAAATGATCCAGGTCACAAAAATTCCTATTTTCTAGTTTGTTGAGAGACCAAAAAGGCAATGAGGTGTTTCACTAAACCTACGCAAACTGAAAGAAACACTCACCGTTGATAACTGGAGAGTACACTACAATTCCAGCTAGGTTTGGGTCAGACACAGTTTTGTCCAGGATGAGCCCTCCAATGCTGAAAAACACAAGAAGCTGCTATTACATGTCAGAAAGGTAACAAAAAGTCAAGAGCTAAAGTTGAATTCTTTTCAGGGATCTAAGCAGTAATTCTGTCTCTCCGTTTTAATTAAATCATGTCAACTGTACTGTGGTAAGAGAGAGTGAAGTACATGAAAAAACTGTCACTACATTTTTATTTTGTTGTTTTCAGCTGATTGCATCTGGTGCCAGTACTGCTTCACTCTATCAAAGCCTGAAGGGGGAAGTTATTTCACAGGCTTTCACTGTGGAGAGGCTAAAACAGCTGAAAGAAAAACAGAAAAATAAATCCTGTTCTACTGATTTAATACAGCCATGCTGCAGGGGAACAGAGGATGAATGTGCTCCAGAGCTACAATTGTGTGAAGCACGAGTCATTAAATAAACCAGGCACCAAAGAAGCAGAGACAGAATAACAAGTTCTTTCCCTTTTCAAGACTAAACACACACCTGCTGATGAACATGGCGGTGATGACTGGCTCCCACCCGGAGTAGAGCAAGGTGCGGCTGGCTGGGTGTTTGGAGGAGATGACGATCCACAGTGGAGTCAGACACATGAAGAAGGCACAAACCAATGATGACACATACGGATATGAGTCTGGGAGGGGAAATGAACAGACACCCATATTACTACAGCCAGTCTACAGCCATGCAAATGACTCTAGCTGCAGAGGTCCAACATGTTAACATGTCCAAATCAGAACTAAAAAACACACTTTTATTAATAAAAAAATTTAATTACACATTCATAGTAATGTGACACCAACAGCTGAGGTAGATGGAAATGTCAGCAACTGTCGTCATAGACTGGGGTGTGTTACATTAGTAGCAAATACACTGCCTGACCAAAAAAAAAGCTGCCACCAAAAACAACAACAAAAAATKTTGTTGGACTGCCTTTAGCTTTGATTACGGCACRCATTCTCTGTGGCGTTGTTTCGGTAAGCTTCCCAGACCTGACCAACCCCAGATCATAGCTCTGCCCCCACAGGCTGGTACAGTAGGCATTAGGCATGATGGGTGCATCCTCCAAGATGATGGGTCTCCACTGTCCTTCCAGGTTTTAATAATGTGTTGGACCGTTCAACTGGGGTGAGGGTTAGGTGATGCCAATGAWTTGACCCTTCTCAAACAGGCTGACATCTTTTCCTCGACCATGGGATGTGTCATTCAACATGATTCTTTAGGAAATGAGAAGCAACTCATTGCACCAGTTGGGGTTAAAGGGGACCTATTATGCAAAATTCACTTTTTAAAGTTTTTTTTACTCAACTTTGGGTATGTACTTCTTTAAAAAACAGTCCTAGGACCAAAAAAATGCACCCAGGGGCATATTTACTGTAAGTAAATGTATTTTTAATGTATATTAACGACAAGTTTTATACTTCCGTTATTTTGTGATGTCACAAGCCGTACGACAACCCACCGRAACCTGCATTCAGCCCCTTACCTAGCAACCCCCGGGTGAAACTCCACCTCCTCAGTATAAAAAGCTGTCACGGTTGTTGTTGTGCAATGCGCAGCTCATTTCACAACATGCTTCCAATAGGGCAATGGGTAGAGTGTTGGACCAGAGAGTGGGAGACCAGGGTTTGAAACTGGCACAGACACATACAATTTAATTATTTATTTTCATTCATTATGAACACGTTTTCTCATGTACCTCTATTGTTTAGCTTTAAGCCTTGTTAAAGCCTATTTGTTTGAGTTTCTGAGGTATTTTGACCTCTGCTGCTCCCTGCTCTGGTAACAGCATGCAGAGTGAGGGCAGAGCAGAGGAGGGGGAGGAAAAAAAAGAAGCTGGGACCACCACTCTGCCTCTGGCTCTCATATGGTTGTACAACGGAGCTTCTGCTATTATTAGCCATGCTAAYGTAAACGCTGGCTTTGGAGGGCGGAGTTAATGTCAACATTTTGGAGGGCGTTACCAACAGAGCTCATTAACATAAACAGCTCTTCTGAACGGAAGTCAGAGCAGGCAGAACTAGAAAATGGGAAATTTTATTATCTGAGAATTATTTTGTGCATTAAATTGAATGAACATGGTCTGGATAGCCCACAGACATACCATAAAAATTTCTAGGACCCATAATTGGTCTCATTTAAATAACTTGTTGCCAGCAGTAATCATCCAATAGGAGGCTCATACCCATTTCCTTAGTTAAATCAAGGTGGCAACTTTTTTTTGGCCAAGCAGTTCATTTAAAAGGGATATTTAAGTTATTTTGAAGAGAGGTTTTGTAAAAAAAAATTGAACACATATTCTAATTAACTAAAGACCAGTCCAAACACAGCTAAGACCAAAAGGTTTTTTTTTTTTTGTTTAAAACAGCTCCAATCGCCAAGATTTTGCAAAATCTCATGCGAATGTTAGGAGTGAGAGGTATGCTGTGTTCCAGTAGTCTTGGGAAGTGGTAATTTCCCAGTTCCCATAGGTAGATTTAAACCAGAATGCCCCCTCCAGTCGTAATATTCCACTCGTACACTGGAAGAAATGAAACTGCCCCCAGTTTCGATTTCAAGATGGTGACTGCTCGCAACTTTAAAAAGTTAACTCCGTAACTTTTACTATTAATTATCTTTCTTAACTTTTTGTGTGCATGTTTAATCACTCGCACAAGTACAGTAGTGTGTTTTCTGTGCAATACCGTACGTGTTAAAATCAATGTTTATTTGCATGACGTACATAGTAGAGCTCTCTTTTTGTCATTGTTTACATTGTAGCTGTGTTGTAGCTAGGTTAGCGGCAGCAATACAATTGCCTGTGAGCTAACTGGAATGCAGTCACTACCATTTACCAGTTCCCGGGATACAATGTAAATGGAACGCAGCACTATAGTCTGTTTTTTGATGAAACATGAACAAGAAATTCCAAAATGTCCAAAATAAAAAACTATAATTTCATGATACTAATGTCATGTTGAGAAACAAATAAAGGTGGACCTACTGTAAAAAGCAACTGTGCAGTGTTAAGTTTATAGTGTACATGTCACAGAGAGGTGACATGTAAATGGCTCCTTCTGCTTTAAAAAGTCAGTGTTTGGATAAACTCTCTTTTTATGGAGCTAAAGGAAAAAAATCTTGACCAGTTTAACCCCATATGCAGTGAAGGCAGAGTCCACAGCAGCCATGTTCTCAAGAGCAACATTATTTGCAACCTGTACACACCAATGGGTCTCAATTGGGGGTATGTTTTTCTCCTGAGGGTACTTGAAATCTTTTCCAAAATCAATGATATATTAAATATCTCCATTAAATGAGGCCATAAACCTAATTTCAAAATAAGTAATCTATTTGTATTTTTTTTATTTAAAAAAATTCTGATCCCTCCTCCACATATCAAGGTGGTTTGACCCAACCTGGCTCCTCAGAGCAATCACTCTCATTCCCACCTTGGAAATGGAAACAATACAAGCACAATCAACTGGTAGCAGTGACACCGCTGAAAATATGGGTAGACAAGTGCAAAGAAATGGATACATTTAAATAAACCTACACAGGCAGGTTTTGTTGCTGGTTACATTAGTGGACAGAAAAGTGATACTTTTTTGCTCAAAGTCTGATGAAGCACGTACTTTTGAAATGTGGTTGAAAGAATTTAGAAACATGCTCCGCTTGGAGAAAATTATGTTTATTTTGTCTGAGAAATAATATTTTACGTTTGGCAACCGGCCAAACTGATGGACAAACTTTAGTTCCTCAGTTTTTTTTTCTTTTAGTATACGCTTTTACCACCTATTTGCATATAATGTTTTGAATCAACATTTCAGAACAAATCAATGAACCAAAACATAAAAAACATAAATTTATTGTTTATTTCTTGTCTAATACAAAGAAAACATTCACTTTGTCCTCAATTGTGGATTAAAATTTAGCAAATCATTCTCAATGTTTATGTTGACGCATTAATAAATGCATCAGGACTCATTTTAATTCTTGCAGCTGTTTCTCCTAGCTACAGTTTCACCTCCAACTCAGAGTTAGTCATAAATTTAAATTCTGATTTGCAAATACGTGTAAATCCTGAGACTGAGCAGAAGTTCAGAAATGACAGGAAGTGGCTGGGCAAAAGAACAACTACTCTTTTAAGAGTGGCAGGTTTTACTGTACTGTCCTGACAAAAAACAAGGGTTAGTTTGGTAATTATTCTAGTTCCCAATCCTAAATTGATCCTTAGAGTAGTGAAAATCTGTGTTAAACAAATAAATTAACTAATGTGGTAATACAAAATGCATTTTAAGCCATGAAACAATACGGTGAACCAAAAGTCAAGTGTAACATAAACGAAATGTGCATTGAGTTATAGTGATTTCAACCAGTTTGCAACATAAAGCCTCAGTAACATTGATGCAGGAGGGACCTCTACTGGTTCACTGATGATCATGTTCAACAGCAAAACCAAATGTCAAGAAACAACACAAATATAGTACATAACCAAGCGTACCTAATTCTAAATATAATTCTTACTTTTAATGGGTTTTATTATTTTAAACCAAACTGTAGCACGTCCACCAAATTAGAAATAAGAAAAAAAAATAGGCAGTTCATGAATTTGTATATGGATAAAACACTGCATTCTTGATGAAGCACGGATGAGTATTTAATAAATTCAACAACGGCAATTCATTATGTAAATAGCATTACTGTGACTGAACAATACTATCAAGAAAATGAATTACAGTAATAATAGCTGGTCTGTGCAAGCAAACCTGATCATGCATGAGGAGAATAAGCAAAACTCCACACAGAAAGGTCAGGGTGTGAACCTGYAAGCCTCTCTCTTTGAGGCAGCAGCTTTAACAGCTAGCTGCTGAGCTGCCATCTTTATGTTTGTGCTTTCTTAAGAAATTTACTTGGATGCAAATATATGATGGCAAAGTGGAGTACTTGTTAGTTTTCTGCAAATGTAGAATCAGGCAGGCCTCCATAATTTAGACAGGGGAGCAAAATGTAAAAATAATGTCTATTATATTTTATTTTATTATGTAATGCACTTGTACTGTTGGGATTCAATAGCTTGAATCACTAGAATGCACAAGTCAGTAAACAGTGAGGAAAAAAAAGATCATTGCAAGCTAAATTCGTCCAATCTAAATAATCTACAGATAGGCTCAGTGTAAATACTTCTGTATAAAACTGGTCTGGTTTCTTTTAAATCAACCATCTCCAATAACAAAGTAGCTAMAGAAAGAAAAAGTAGGAGTCTGAACTTAATTTAGAAGCTCTGTCCAATTTTAGACCAATATCAATCTCCCTGTCGTCTTAAAAAATATTGATATAATAGTTATAAATCAATTGTGTGAGCATCTGGCCAGAAATAATTTGAGGAAGAAGTTTCAGTCAGTTTTACAGCTCATAGTCCAGAAATGGCTCTGATTAAAGTTACTAATGAGATTCTTCTGGACTTGTGTACACACTTGTCCTGTTAGATCCCACTGCTGCATTACCCCGGATTTACACTACACGCGTCTCCGCTGCGCTGCGCWGCGCAGCGCAGTTTGCAGCTGTTCATTTGTGTCTCAATTTATACAGCGYCYGCTGCGCTCAGCTCCGCTCCGGTCCRACACACAGAGGAGGGAGGGTGTGCAGGAAGGAGATTGCGCAATAAATTCAGTGATAAACGTGGAAGTCACAGCAAAAAATAATTCATTCTGTGAAAGACGAACTCCAAACACAGATTAAAACAACGATATAAAGACTTTTGGTATCTATGTTGAAACTGTCTCGCTGTCGTCTTTCTGAAACTTGATTTCAAAATAAAATCCACGTGTATCGTGTGTGTACACATATGCTTCATGCTACGTTTTCATCTGCTTYCCAAACAGAACGATACATTCTGACAGCATTTGTGTAGAAATATATCCATATATTGATTAACATAACTGGGATTTCGACATTATWCCGACATATTATTCCGCCTAATAGTGTCTTATTTTGAAAATACGGATGTTGTGCTCATTTCTTTTCCTGTTGGTGCGACGTAATCTTTAAAAATTGGCTGTGTCCAAAACGACAGGACGGGTCCTCCGAAGGTCGAATTTGTCGGCCGCATACGTCACAGCGCCGCGACGAAGGATGTCCAAAATGGAAGACTCCTCCGATGCGGCCGACAAATACGTCCTTCTTTTTCCCCGAATCGAAGGACAGGTCTGATGGATCCTTCCCGGCCCAGCATATCCCATAATGCATTGCGRCCCAACCGGAGATTTTTTTAAGCTAGTAATGGCGGACGAAGCGAGAGAAAAGAATACATTTTAAATAAAAATATGGTGATTTAAAAATTAAAAAAAATTAGCGGTTGTAATTCTAATACTTTTATCATTTGTATGGACGTTTTTAAATATATTTTTTTCATCATAAAAAACGCGAAATAAACCTGAACCTACAGCGGGTCAATTAGTTCTTCAAATGATACTTTTAAGTTAATTTTATAGTTTTGTGATATTAATAATATTAATAATGCTAATGTATTGATAATTTTCTAGTTTTGATTTAAGTTTGCTTGTTTAGCGTCATCACAGTTGCTAGGTGACATGACGTACGCCGGGGTAAGGAGGGGAGGCTAGACCGTCCAAATCCACAGACTCTTTTTTTCCGGTCTTCCCGGTCTACCAAGGACCCGGCCCGCCGAGACCGGGGAGTCTGGGTCCTCCGGAGGACCCGGCCTGTCGTTTTGGACACAGCCATTGACTCCGGCGCAGCTCCGGCGTCCGGCAAAGACAACTGATCACTAAATTATACTATAGAGGCTTGAACATGTCACCTGAACAAGCTAATATACGAAAGGTTAAAATAGCACAACCTATGCAAAATCAGTTAGATTGAAAAAAAAAAAAAATTCAAAACATACCGAATTTAGCCAATAGTGTCAATACTGAATCAGTTTTTTCACAAGTAGAATTAAAAAAACTGGTTTCATCAAGGAAACAGTATAAATTACGTAAGTGTAGGAGATACTCCAACATAACTTCTCATATTTAACCTAATTAATATTGACTAATATTAATATAGTTAATATATGAGGAAACGGGTTCTTTTATTATTTAAATACTAATAATAATAACCATCACCTTTATTATGACCAAGACTTTGACAATGAGTATCGTAGTCAATAAAGTTTATCTAAAAATAAATGATATTTATTTTACAAAACAATTATTTACATACAAACTCATTGGAAGATGGATAAGGGTTTTACATAAGTTGAACAACCAACCATTAACTCTTAAAAGGGGTTAAATCTCGTTAATTTGACAACTTATATGACACAATAAGGTTCTTTGATGTTAAATAAACCTAATTGAGGCAAATTCTTAGTAAGAGTGAAGTAAAAGTTAAGTTTAGTGAAGGAAAAGTGRTTATTATGGAGAGTGAACTAGATTTTATCTTATCAATACTGTAAGTAGCCAGAAGGATGGAGCGATCTTTAGTGACACAGCCAGGACTCCCGACACTTTGTAATCAACGTTCAGCTTTACCTTTTCAGACGTCAGTCAGGTAAGCTTGGAAGGTGTCCAGATTTCAGACTGGTGAGAACCGCTTAGGACCGTCAGGACTGCTCCGGACTTAACTTCAGGAAGTTGATTATCTTTGGGTCGGTCCGGTTCCGTGTCAAACTGACACTTCGTCGCTTGGCTTCTTCAGATTAAAAACAAAAGCGTCTCTCTGGAGTCTCAACTTCAAAGAGAGTTGCTGGGGGCCCACGACTTGGCAATGTCGTTAGGCTAGTGGGAAGATTAGCTCTTTTGCTCATGAGCTAAAATCTTCACCACGCTGTTCTGCTCTCTGCTGGGAGAGACCAGACAGTTCCCCGAGTCTGACCCGCGTCAGACTCCGCTCGAACTGAACTGGCTGTCGACCGGGACTAGACTGCCGGACTTTTCGCCCATGTTAGTATAGAAAAGATAAGAGAGGGGAGGTAGAGAGAGTCGTCTCTGGTCGACCTTGGTGTTAACAGGTGTGAATCAGAAAGTTAAAGGAGCGTAGAAAGTTCTCATGGGAAACTTTGCCTCCTAGACAAAACAACCCCTGTTTTACATGCTCAAAGTTTCTTCTGTTAACTCTCAGCTTTTAGTGAAACTTCTCACATCAACCTCTGTTAGGCATAACTAGAAAATCATACACTTTTATAGTTGAATTGAAAAGAAAAACATAATCACCTTATATTCAAATAATGGTTGATTAACATACACAAAATAAACATTAAAATGATATCTTTTGTGATTTTCTTCTTTTCTCTGGTT
Organism: Austrofundulus limnaeus; assembly: GCF_001266775.1. Taxonomy (NCBI): domain Eukaryota; kingdom Metazoa; phylum Chordata; class Actinopteri; order Cyprinodontiformes; family Rivulidae; genus Austrofundulus; species Austrofundulus limnaeus. The sequence continues at coordinate 205,662 of NW_013952966.1, forward strand.
ATAGTGAGGAGAACATAACTTGTCATTCAGTTAAGCATAGAACTTTAACTTTAAAGTGATAACCTTAATTAAGAAATAACTTTTGCTTAAGTAAAATATGTAAAGTCAAAACATATAAAGAACATTACTATTTTGTTTATTATCTTGATTATARAGAATAAAATGAAATAAAATGTCCCTTAATTGTTTAAGAAAACATGTTATGACCATAAAAATTGAACAGAGTTCTGTTCTTTAAAGAAGGCCTTCCGTGGTCAAGGTCAAAGGCAGGTGGAACGTTTATTCCACCCAGGGTGACCACTACATAAGTGACCAATGACTTTATGATTCATACATCTCAGACGGTTAATAAAATGTCACACATAAGGAGGTTAAACTGAAAGAAGAGTTTCAAATTAATTATTTAATAAGAAGAGCAGGACATAACGTACACCGTTCTGTCTGTCTTTCTGAAAGCCTCGTTAACAGAAGTTATGAACATACCCAGGCATTTGTAGAGGCCCTGGCTTATCCAGGCAAGGATTGCCAAAGTAATGAGGTCACCAAAACTGGCTGCGATGGGCGTGGCTACGTTGTCTGGATTGATCCCCGTCTTCTTGGAACCCACAATTACTCCAACCATGATGATACCTGTAAACAAAAGAATGGTAGAGCACTGTACTAATAATTACTGCAGTTTTCTTTCTTCGGTCCGTTTTGAAAATTTGATTGATCATTTAAAGCTAGTCTTGCTTGGAGTTCTTGATACACTGGTATGGATGTGCTGCATGCCACATCATATTCATTTTACTTTTTTTTATGAAGCACTTTACAGAAAACAAAGAAACAATTTAAACAAACAGATAAATAATTAAAAGTACAATAGGGGTAAAGTCATCCCATACTGGGTCTTTGCTGCTGCCCAAAATGCAGCAACAAACTATTCAAGAGTTTTGAACGTGCAGCAGAAAAAGGTCCATCTCAGTGGTCCTTAATCCTGGTCCTCAGGCACCACAGTCCTGCAGGTTTTGGTTCTTTACCTACACTTTAGCAGGTCTTTAAGTTCTGCATGTTCTCAATGTTTCAGCACCTGAACAAAAAATAGCTGCTGCATTTATTGAATGTGTCCGGACTTAACAAAATATGTTGACCTAAATCTGTGATAATCTGTCATGTATATTTTGGCAAACATTACATGTACTGTAGTGGCTACCAGGCAGGGTATTATTTAACACTGTGTAAGTTGTGTGACTTAAAACGACACCAACTGTAAATGTGTCCAATATAATTTAATTTATTTAGAAGGGACAATGCACATCARTTGACATTTCTGTAAATGCGGCAGAATTAGCCAAAGGCTATTTTTCATCTACTGTCCCTGGACTTGCTAAAAACAAATAAGTTTATACAAAACAAGGTTAAAATGACTCGGCTGCATACAATTTGTCAAAATAAAAGTCAAAGCATAGCAACAGATTGACAGCATTGGGCTGAAACACATTTATGTGTTGCTATACTTTCATCTAGACTTATATGAGCTAATTTAAATGAATGTTTCAAGTTCAAAAGTATTTATAGTAGTTAAGATTTTTYATTTCTTTTATGCTGCTTTTTTACGATTCTGAAACCTGCCATTAGCCTTCATTTATTACTACGGTCATATTTGCTTATAAGCAATCGAGATTCAATGATTTATTGCCTAAAATGGGAAAAATGCATCAACATAATCTTAAAATTAACAAGTGAACTCTACAGAACTCATTGTGAAAACCTTAAACTTTTACTTTACTTATTTTATTTACTAATTTCTAACAGAAAAGATCACAGTTATTATTAGTAAGAAAAGACATTTGTTTCCAAATCAATATTTTTTTAATAACAAGCTACAAGATACGCTAAAGCTTGATATTGAGAAGCTCCACTGTAAACTAAACTACAGTAACTTCAACAGAAGTACTCAGCAATGACAGTTTATCATAGAGGTGTGTGGAAATCAGCTGTTAGTGTGTTTACCCTGCAGCAGGGAGGCTATGAAGGCCGTGGCCACGCTGCTTGAGCACAGCAAAACAGCATGGCTCATCTGAAACTTCCCTTCCGGGATCCAACCAAGCACCACGGCTGCTACAGCTGCCAGAAAACCAACCACAGTGGCCTGGACCTGCAGCAGAAACAAACAGGGATTTAGAACAGCTTTTGTTTTAGCCTTGCACAAAATCATGCTTTCCTCTGTGAGCAACKGCCAGGATTATAAAACCGTACAGGTACATGTCAAACACTAAACATTACTTCCTTGTCATGGTATTACATAGCGCCAAGGAGTTTATATAGAACAGCTGGAGTGCGCAAAAACCACGTGACCGTGTGATCTGCTGGTGAAGCTAACGGCTAACGCTAAACGGTCAAGACTCTGGATTTCCCATTACTGTACATGTTGACAACAGAGCAGAAAAAAAGGACTGACGATGTAGAAATCATTAAAACTATTAATAATAATATTAACCCAATTATTATTAATATTTTACAGTATATATAATCTATCTAATGTTTTAAATAATGTG
>NW_013952966.1:209422-210864 GCF_001266775.1 Austrofundulus limnaeus
ATTTATTAATATATCCATATATTTATTAATATAGCCATATATTAATAAATATATGGATATATTTCTACACAAATGCTGTCAGAATTTATCGTTCTGTTTGGGAAGCAGATGGAAACATGTAGCATGAAGCATATGTGTACACACACGATACACGTGGATTTTATTTTGAAATCAGAAGTTTCAGAAAGACGACAGCGAGACAGTTTCAACATAGACACCAAAAGCCTTAATATTGTTTTCAGCTGTGTTTGGAGTTCGTCTTTCACAGAATTAATTATTTTTTGCTCTGACTTCCACACTTATCACTGAATTTATTGCGCGATCTGCTTCCTGCACGTCTGTCGGAGCAGAGCGGAGGTAGTGTAAACTGGACTTGAAACGCACAGCTGCGACCTGCGCACTGCAGCGGAGCGGAGACAGAATACAAGTAATGTAAATTAGGGGTTAAGCTGAACCATATGTCTTTTTAAAAAACAAACAAGCTAAGAGAAAGAAAAACAGCACTGACAATTTTTATTACCAATAGAAACAATGCAAAGACTTATGGTGACTGTGTGATTACCTGCTTGAGTGCCAAATTGCCAATGATTAGATTCCACTTCTCTATGGGAGAGTCCATCTTACCAACATTTACCTAAATGAAAAGGTAGGGCAGGAAGTAAAAAAATTAGGTAGGAATGGATTGATATCACACCTTTTTTTAATTGAACACAAGTACTTCCATTTGAGTACTTGACAATAGGGCTGCCACAAATGATTATTTTTTTAGTCGACTAATCACCGATTATTTTTTTCGATTAGTCAACTAATCGAATCATACGTTAATTGAATATAAAACATAGAGCTTATCACACCAGAATGCAGCTGCTATTATATATCCATCGTCAGATTTTAGCTATATGCCAACTAAAAATTACTGTTGTGGAAGGCAAGTTCTGCCTTACAGATGTTGCATTGCACAGGTTTCTCTTTCATGTTCTTGAAATGAAGGACAGAAAGGCAGATGCAGCAGTGTAAGGTGTCAAAGCAGTTTGGAGAGAAAAACAAAAAAACAAAAAACACTAATCGACTATTAAATTAGTCGTCGACTATTTTAATAGTAGATTAGTCGTTGACTAGTCGACTAATCATGGCAGCCCACTTGACAATAGTACCAATATAAATCCTAGTAAATACCATTACACCTCTTACAATTACTTTGAAAATGTGTTCATCCAAACATGTAAGTTTAGGGGTCACCCCGAGGGGGAATAAACATTTCCACCAGTCTTGGACCCTGGTCTCAGAAGACCTCCCTCAAAACAGACATTTTATTTAATCAAGATAATAAACAAAATAATCATTTTCTTTATATATTTGATTTATATTTTCTTTTAACTAAAAGTTACAGCGGGTAAAATAAGTATTGAACACGTCACCATTTTTCTCAGTAAATATATTAC
>NW_013952966.1:214282-216208 GCF_001266775.1 Austrofundulus limnaeus
GGGGCAGGCTTGCTTTCTAATTACTGAGAGAGTTCAGCTGGTGTCTTGGCTTTCCATGCCTTTTTACACCTCCCTTTCTTCATGTGTTCAATACTTTTTCACTGTGCCGTTCCACATTATTACAAATAACTTCATTTCTGGACATTTATGTTTGATTTCTTTGTATGTATGGATCACTTGGGTTGTTACAGACATCTGGTGAACATTTCATGTCATTAGCACCTCTAGTAATATATTTACTGAGAAAAATATTGACGTGTTCAATACTTATTTTACCCGCTGTATTATCATTTTATAAATCAAAGTTGATGAAAAGAATGACAATCGATCTTACATTATAATTAAGAAAAAACACACAAAAAGAATATTGTTGCAATGTTTCTTTATTTGTTTTATGCAAATGTTATTTGGCAGTTATGTGATTATGTGTTTTTCTGTTTTATTTTTCATTAATTTGATCATGATGATTTGGTTCACTATTATTATATGGGTATTTGTGCTTGAATCATAGACAAATATCTTAAGTTTTTTTTAGTTTAAATAATTCAATTCTATTTCATTAAGAMCTGCTTCTTGTCATTTAGTATTATTTCTGCTCAAGGATGGAACCCAACACAGTTCAAACTTGTTTTTCTGTGCAGGTGCAGATGTTATTAGGCTTATGGCAGTGGCCTAGACTTAACTTCAAATTCTCCCTGTTAACTAACCCAAACGTCGAGGCCACGTCCCTAGTGTTCTTTTTCTCTGCAGAAACTAACCCTGGGACAAAGCTCTCGACAGACAGAAGACACCATCTTCGTCCAACAAAGAGAAGCTGTTCTTCCTCCTCACGAAACTCAGCATTTGGCAATCAGATCTGACTCAAGTGTTAATGAGCAAATATTTTGCCTGAGCTCACGATACTTTCAATCGTGACCAAAATAACAAGCTTTGAAGCTCCATTAAGTTTTGTTTTAAAACTTCTGATGRGAAGTCTTTTATTTTGAAGAGAAGACCAAATCGGATCAGACTCTCTCCTTCGGGCCTGACGCAGATTCTCGGAGACGCTGAAAAAAAAAAAATCAAAACTCTGCACGTTTTTACTGGAAGTAAGGGACCTGACCAGAGTTTCTTGCTGACCTGGGTGAATACTTCCTAAACGCTTAACCTGACGGTCAAGACACCTCCAGGTAAAAGCTGAATGTTTTGACTAGTGTACTGGAGTTCGGGCTGACGGAGAGACCCAAGTGTTCGTTCTGGTTTCCTAACATATCGATAACAAAATGTTATGGCTAACATCCTCCTTTCCTTCCATCTCTTAAATTTAAACACAGCCATCTCAGTTTAAAGTRCCTGCAAACATCTGGTTTATTAAGACCTTAAACCTGAAGTTCTGCTGTTTCTCTTAGAGTTGTAATATCAACAGTATTTAGTGTGAACGTGTACCTGTTTTTGTTAATGTTTTAACTCACAACAAAATTTGTTTGTTCACAATAAGTTATATATAAATGATTAATTTTGATTCTATAAATAAATTATCTCATTTACGGCCAGATCAACTTGAATTCCCAGACAAAATTCTGACTTATTTGTATATCCTCCTATTTACATAGAAAGGGCGTTCATTTCCTTAAACAGAAGAACCTGCGAATTTTCCTTATAGCAGTGGTTATAAGAAATGTATTTTACACTAATTACTACATGTGATATTAACCCAGCTCAACCAGACTTTAAAATGGTGTTTTTATTTATTGAGATTTTATTTTTAGATTTTAATAATCTCTCTTTAAAGGGGCAATATCATGTAAAATCAACCTTTGAGTTTTATATCATTTTATAAATATTATACTCTCATAAAAACATGCCCTGGGGTCGGATTTATAAAACTGGCGTACGCACAATTTGAGCCCAGAAACTTGCGTACGCCACTTTTTACGCCAAGGTTGT
>NW_013952966.1:219062-221254 GCF_001266775.1 Austrofundulus limnaeus
TAATCACACTGCTGAGATGAAGTTAAGTGACAAAAGGAATAAAATCATAAATCAATTTTCTTAAATATAAACGTTTTCTTTGACTTCTTGAATTTGAAGGACATGATTGCCACAGGCACTAAAAGTTAAAGGTCATTTGGTCATTCAGTTAAAGTGCCTGTGACATCAATTTTTTTTTGATAAACATGAATTGCATTTTTGGAAAGAGAATGTTAACATATTGCAAAAGAAATTTCACACCACTGAGAYGAACAGTTGTTGAGATATTTGTGTGTGAAGAAACAGGAAGTGACGTCAAAGGGGAATGTCTGCATGTAAACAGAGCGTTGCTACAACAGCTAACAACAGAGACTGCAAGAAGAATCTGGTTTCTTTACGTTATTTTGAGTTTCTATCAAAGAGAGATGAAAAAGAGTTAAAGTTTAAATAATATTGTTTTAATAAACAAAGACTAGAGAGTTTATTTCATTAAAGAGTTCTATTTTGATGTCACTTCCTGTTCCGCTTTGGCTGAGCTAAATCCAAAAGAAAACAGGCCAGTTATGAGACAAAATGGGTAAAATCATGTGTATTAAGCCAATTTTCTTATGTATAAATATGTTTTCTTTGACTTTTTGTATTTGAAGGATAGGCATGTCACGGGTACTTTAAGTTTGCAGCTAACCAGCTTATGTTAAATTAAGCTATGTTTTTCTCATTTTCAGTTAGTAGCACCACAGCTGGAATAACATAATATTCGGGACTTCTGTTATTAAAAATTATGCTTCTTGACCAACTAAGCTTAAAATTCTGATGCTGTAACAACACTACCTTTTACACCATGAGAAGGTGTTAATTTGGTGACGTGCAGTCTGATGTAAAAATGACCTGTTCTGACTTGCCCTTAAACACTCCTCTCAGTCTGCAGACTGTTGTGTTCTGAACATTAGTTGAAGTAAATAATCCCAGCCTGTCTCCAGCCTGAGTCTCTGCTGGCTGCTGCTTAATGACTATGTTGCAACTTGGCGTACCTGAACAATATCCAGCACCATTCCAGCAGACACCGTTCCAAATCCGGCTAAAAGAAAAGGCACCACAATCTGCAAAGCCATAGAAATCGCCGACTCCTTTGGCACATTCAGCCTGTCTGATCCTTCATCATCTTCCTCTTCGTTACTTGCTTCCTCCCCAGACAGTCTCTCCTCAGCTAGCATGGGTTCAGTCTCAGTGTAGCCTCCATCACCACAGTCAGATAAAGTTACAGAGGACCGAGAAGCCCGATCAAGGATCCGTCTGCCTTCAACATGAGAAGCCTCTTGCCTGTAACCATTCTGCAGCGAGCCAGACTCAGGCTTAGCTCCCAGATCAACCATGGCCTGTCGCTCCTCCTGTAGCTTGGTATAACCAGTTGGGACCATCGTTTGGAAAATTGAGGCGATACGAACTGAGGTTGCAGGTTTCAGGGAGAGAGCACTCCAACCACCACCTGCCCCACTCATTCGCACTGTCAGGCTAGAGCCCAGGGACTCTCCTATGGCTCCACCCAGATTCTGGATGCTCATGATGTGTTCTGGGTCTGCAGTGTCTCATTTCTTGTCATAAGTCTCAAACTACAGAGACTAAGGGGTTCACAGTGGCTTGGCTGCAGCATCAATGTTAACACTGGCTTCGGGAAAACAGCAGTCTAAAAAAAAGACAAACGAAACAAAATGGTAAAACTGAAAAAGCAATCTGAAACAGCAGTAAAGAATCAAAGAATCAAACTCCATACAATTGTTAAAGACATGCTATATCAATGTAAGAACAGTTAATGAACATTTGGACCACATTACGTCTTAAATTAGGCAAGTGGAGATGTCCAGCAACATGTGACTCATTTACTTTAAAACTAAGTTCAATTTCAGAAGCAGTTGTGGGGAAAAAAATAAAAACAACAAAAACAAAAAACAAGGAAGGCTGAGGTTCTGGACTTTGACTTAAACACTGTATCATCTTGATCCTTTTTTTCAGCCATTCTGTTGTTGATTAACTGCTGTATTTGGATCATCGTTGTGTTGCATCATGACCCAGTTTGGATCATGCTTCAGCTGTTGGACAAGTGGAATAACATTTGACTCTAAAATCATTTGGTCTACAAAGTAGTTCATTATCATTCATTGTCTGATGCTTTGACTTTTCAGAATTATGTTTTGTATAGTGGTATTAATTTATAT
>NW_013952966.1:222318-224724 GCF_001266775.1 Austrofundulus limnaeus
GAGAAGAACCCGTCCAGAAGACCTATACAATTTTTTTTCTTTTTGATTTTTTACCTGGATTACTGAGATGCATCGAGACATACCATATACTGAACACGGAATAATTCATTGTAAATAGAWAATCACATTAGATAATTTGCAACCAATTAACAATATATACACTTTCGACATTGTGATGAATGTTTTGCTTTATTGATATAGTAGTACACTGTACATATACAGTCACAAAGTACATAAAACAAAGTCGTATCTCGCTTTACATTGCGAATGTAGTTTTATTATTAGAAACTATTGTCAGTGGGTATCSCCAAAAAAGTGTGAGAGTGAGACCTCTTACGATATTTTGTCACACAAGTTCCACGTGTTTTGACTTTAGTGCGCATGCGCAAGACCGAGCAGTAGGAAAATCATCGAGTTATCAAAATAGGTTCAAACTGAATATTTGTCACTTCCAATCCAATCCCACCTAAAGCAAAAATAAATTCAGTTTAAAATCATAAATACAATATACCATACTAACGAATTTCTAAGATAAAATGTAAAATAGACACAGGACAATGCAGTCCTGTCTCTCTTTTTATGACTGCATATTTAGATCTGGATCAAATCCAAAAAGATTCAACTACCTGCTCTCACCTCAAAGGCAATCACATCTGGAACATTTATTGTTTGCGGTAGTAATTAATATAGTTTGATTATTTTTTAGCTAATTTACACAATGATTTTAGAATCTTATGCAAAATCTTTAAAGTTTGTAAAAGAAAACAACGCAGGTAAATTTATTTCCTTTGTGGATAGTTTAAATTTTCTCGATKAAACCCTTTTTCAAATTTAAACATTAGCTACACGATGCTGGCCCTTGTTATTTGTGTTCTTTTTCTTTTTTTTCTTTTTTTTTACTGTTAATTGTGTTATAAATCGATACTTTTGAATGTAATTGTTTATTGCAAAAATTGATACATTTTTTGTTGTGTACTGAGAACTTTTAGATAAAGATTTTTGGGGAAAAAAATTCATTTTGACGTAAAAAATGATCAAAGTAGGAAGAAACAGTACTATCATTGCGTCATTTTTTAGTCAGACGTCTGAGTTGGGATTTATAAACGTAAATCAATGTAAAGCAACGTTTGATCTCGTATTACGATTTTTAASTAGTTATTGGAGCCGTCAGTGTAACATTAGTTATTTTTAATTGTTTACAGTACTTTTCTCTGTTCAGTGAGTGCCTGCCTCACATTTTCCGGTAGGTGGCGGTATTGCATCTTGTTTTGGTTTTGTGTGCCGTCATTCAACAAGAAGAAGAAGAAGTTTGTAACTTCCTGTGAAGGAAAACAGAAACGTGACTTTCCAGAATGGACATAAACTCACCMAAAACAACTTCACAGTCGCTACTATTATGCGGCAACGGACAAGGTTTGACAGTTTTTTTCATTATATTTTTTAGTATTAGTTAAAAATAACTAACTAAACTTAGCTAAGTGAGTTGAACTGAAGAAATGAAACGAGTTAGCTGTAAAACTCATGCTTTTTCACAGCTGTCCTCACAGATGCGACTTTAAAATTCGCTCTATGAAAACAGTTTATTTTATTTAGAAACCATTTCCCCTACCTTGATTATTTTGTGCTGTCTTAATAAATCAGATCCTGAAACTCTGTAGCTTCATTTGATAAAAGTCCTTACAGCTTTGTTTTAAGGACTTCCACTCTTATTAGATGAAAAAAAAAAAAAAACCCTGGTGTGTAGAGATATAATGTTTCCACTAATGACCCTGATTAAATTGTGTTTGTTTCCTGTGCTGCCAGGTGTCTGTGAGAAGCTGCTCCTCAAACCAAAGACCACCAAAGCCTTGCAGACAGAGAGGGTCCCGAGAAGCAGCGGTGAGACTTCATGTTGTTTCACCTTGATTTAAGCTCAGGACAGATTTATAGATGTGCTGTTTGTTTCGTCTGTGCATCAGTGCTGGAGCGGCTGCAGACCTTCCTGCCTCAGATGGCTGAGGCCAACAAGAAGCTGATTCAGCAGATAGCCGAGGCTCCAGCCGGTCACTTTGATATTGAGAACGTGAAGGAAGCAGAAAAGGTCATAGAAATGGTGAGTGGAAGCACATTAAGGTTTCTGCTCTCACAGAGCCGAACTACTTCAGACTCTGGGCTTTAAATGACACACAGACAGGACTCATGCCTGCCCTCTGACATGTGAGAACATCCACAAGTTGCAGTTACGCTACARGTAATTATGCATAAGTTCACAGTTGTTACATAAAAACTATTAAATAGTTGCACATAAGTAGTAGGCCTGTCACGATAACAAATTTTGCTGGGCGATTGATTGTCTGAAAAATTATTGCGATAAGCGATAATATTGCCTGGTGACCRTTTTACAACTAATAATTATAAAAGCGTAAT
>NW_013952966.1:225486-228312 GCF_001266775.1 Austrofundulus limnaeus
GTGTTTTCTTAGTGTATATTTAATATATTTTCTAATCTCTCTTTCAATCTTACTAATTATTTCCCCTTTTTTCTATCTTTTCCTCTTTCCTTTATATATAAAAAAAAATCACTGATGAAGAAATTAAGAAACTAATATTAAGTTCTTTTTTCTACTGAAGTGAAGAAAAAAAGGAAATTTAGATTTTTTTTTGGTCTGAGATTTACTTTTTTGTTTGTTTGTTTTCCATCCGTAAAATGGTCCTAAAACACCGTCGTACATCAGGGAGCCATTCATGCCCCACTCACAGATTTTGCACAAGGATCATTTCTGGTGYTAATTTTTGTGGCAGGAGCAACATGTGACACCAGAGTTTTAATAAATAATTCATTACACATCTTTTCCTGAAAATTATTGTCATGTTTGAAGCGTGTTGAAGCAGAAAACTCGCATAATCTGGACTTAACCGTCTTACTTGCTCTGATTAAGTTGTATATTTACCATAGAGTAAAAACAAAACTGAAAACAAACATCACTCTTTTATTGAGGACAGCCGTCACTTTTCCAAGTGAGAAAATAAACTTTTGTGTGTTTTTTTTTCCGAACTGATGGGGAGTATTTTTTAAAACAATACATTATAAAGTTCTGACATAGTTTTTTCTTTGACAAATACAGTCCTAAAAATGTATGAAAAACTCCATAATTTTTGTTTTGTAAAAACCCATATTTACAATGTCAGTCATGTTTGACAAATTAAAGAAAAAGTATTTTAAGCAAAGTGCGACAGAGATCAAATAAAAATAACTAGAAATAAATATTGTTATAATAGTGACATCATCTTTCACATTTCTTTAAAAAAAAGAAACACATTAATTAAAAAAATGTATTAAAATTGTACATGTATATATTTTTAGTGGGCTGCAACTTTAAAAATAAGATTCTTTAGGTGGTGGTTGTGTTTCTTGACAATTAAAAATAAAAGGTTTAAGGATGTGTTTTCACAGAAATACAAGAGTAAACAGTGTTATAATATTTTGGACTTACCAAAACTAAACTACAGCGCCAGAATGATTTATTTCTATTTCTAAAACAATTGTTCCTAAATTATTTCCTACTTGTTAGTCTGTTCTTTGTGAGCCATACAAACTTATTAGCCGTGTCTGAAGGATGATGTGTATATTTCACATGCTAACATGCTAACTTTTGTATCTTCTTGCAAATATTTGTTTCAAATCAGCGTTATCTTAAAAAAAATGTATCTCTGGTAAACAAGTCCTGACTGGTTTGGTAACAGAGGGGCAGAATAAAAAAGAAAAACAAGAAAATGAGTGATATGTTTTATGTTTCAAACACACTTTGCTTGGTTAATGCTTGTTTCTAATAAAACTAAATATTGCTCGTAACACTAAGCAACCTGGCCTCCATGAGGCAGGGTGGTATCCATAAAAGACGCTTGTTCCAGATGTAATTTCAAAAAAAAAAAAAAAAGTCCCTTTTTAAAAATATGCATGTAAACTTAAAAAAAAAGGCCAGAAAAAAAATGTCTTCCGATGTACGGTCAACAGACAAGCAGGTCCTGCAGCTGCTGGTTCAGAACTCTTGAGCCTGGAAATCCATCCACATTGTTCAGAAGCTCCGAGTGTCGGCTGTGTTCGAGTGCTTCCAGTCCACATGTGGGTTAGAGTCTGGGCCTCAGTACTCCACAGTCACTGCTTTTGTCTTGAGGTACTCCAGAAGAGCGTCTTCTCCTGTGGAATGAGATAAAGGACGAGAGTTTTGGAAAAGACACAACTAATGCCTTTGTTTAGTTAAAGCTTAGCAAATGTTTCACGGTCTATATAGTTTGATTTACACAGGTATGCATTTTTATTCTGCTGCAGAATAAAAATTTAAAACTGTCTTGACGTAATCATCGAGCCAAAAGTTACTAAAAGTTCACATTTCTACTGACCGAGGTCTTTCCCAAAGCCGGACTGTTTGAAGCCTCCAAACGGTGAAGCAACATCAGTTTTGTTGTACGTGTTTACAAACACGGTTCCTGCCTCTAGCCGCTCGCTGACATACATGGCCTTGTTAATGTCACGGGTGAACACGCCTGAGGCAAGGCCGTACTCTGTGTCATTGGCTCTCTGAAGAACACCGTCCACGTCCCTGCAGGGTAGATATAAAAATAAAAAACAAGAGGTAGTTGGCAGCCCAAACCAGAGAGCAGATCTGAAACAAAGTTTCCTCTGCTTCGACTCACCCATCTTTAAACTTGGACACGACCATGACAGGACCGAAGGACTCCTCTTTGGCTATGAACATGTGGTCTTCTACCTCAGTAAAAACAGTGGGCTCCATGAAGAAACCTGTGAACACGAGACCACAAACAATCTAACAACTGGTCACTGTGGTCCACTTCAATGTCTGCCTACCATCCATCCATCTGTTCATCCATCCATCCATCCATCATCCGTCTGTCCATCCATCCATCCATTTATTCATTCATTCATTCATTCATTCATTCATTCATTCATTCATTCATTCATTCATTCATTCATCCAAACATCATTCATTCATTCATTCATCCAAACATCCATCCATTCATCCATCCATCCATCCATCCAAACATCCATCCAAACATCCATCCAACCATCCATCCATCCGTCCATCTGTCCATCCATCCATCTGTCCATCCATCCGTCCATCCATCCATCCATCCATTCATCCATCCATCCATCCATCCAAACATCCATCCAAACATCCATCCAACCATCCATCCATCCGTCCATCTGTCCATCCATCCATCTGTCCATCCATCCGTCCATCCATCCATCCATCCATTCATCCATCCATCCATCCAGC
>NW_013952966.1:229162-231193 GCF_001266775.1 Austrofundulus limnaeus
CCATCCATCCATCCATCCATCCATCCATCCATCCATCCATCCATCCATCCATCCATCCATCCATCCATCTATCCAAATGAAAAAGAATGGCTGTACTAACATAGTGGTGGATGTTGGGTGTTTTACCTGGTCTGTCAACCTGCTTGCCTCCATACACCAGTGTGGCTCCTTCCTTTACTCCTGTCTCACAGTACTCCAGTAGTTTTTCCATGTGGGCTTTGTGGTTCTGTGGGCCGTGGTCTGTGGAGCGATCCAGAGGGTCTCCAATCTTCATCTTTTTGATCTCCTCCACCTTGGGACGTTATAAGGCGGGAATATAAAAAAGACAAATTCAACCATATTAAGACAGATTTTGATGAATTTGCATTTAAGAAGTACGAGATGTCTTTGTCTTAAATTAAAGTCCTAAAGGGAAAACATTTGTCTAACAATCAGTGTTCATGTTATTATAGGACAATAGAGTCTGAGTTCACCCACCACTCGGCTGATAAACTCATCATGTATGGACTCCTCCACAAAAAGACGTCCAGCAGCAATGCAGTTCTCACCCTTGTTAAAAAACACAGAGCCCATACCCTACATGCACAGAAAGATAACAAATAGATGTTTTTGAGACACTTTGCCACAGTTTCCATGATCTCAACATGATTGAAGGAACATTTCAACAAGCTTGAAATGGAGTTGTGTGGAAAYGTTTTGAACAGTTCGTATCTTACATACTACACACATTTAAACGGTAAACTGAAGACAACTCTATTATAATGAGAAAAAAACAAGTTTTTCAAACATTTTATTAAAAGAGGATGAATTTGAGAGAGGCCTATCATTAGAGACAACAGCTGGCTCTAAACTGTTTTTGTCAACTGTAACAAATGTTCGCTGAGTCATGTTTGCTCACCATGCGGACAGCCTTGTCCATGTCACAGTCACTGAAGATRATCAGAGGTGATTTTCCTCCCAGCTCCAGTGAGACCTTCTTCAGGTTACTGAGTGCACAGCTGCAGGACAAAACCAAGAGCTGTAAATGAAACCTTCAGCGTTATTTTAATGGTTGGATCTCACCTTTTCATGATCTSTTTGCCAATCGGTGTGGAGCCAGTGAAGCCAAGCTTGCGGATGTCAGGATGGTCAGACAGACGCTGTCCAACCATGCCACCTGGTGGACATGAAAAACAAAACAACAACAAACAAAACAAAACAAAAAAACAGTTTAATGAAGCCATGCAATGCTGAGTCAGCATTCACACAATTAGGTTTTGGATGAAGTTAAAATCACACTTAATTTAAATGAAAACCACAGGAAATGCTACAGTTTCACTTAAAGTGCATTGTGTAAACTGGGCCTTATTTCTTAGGTTCATTAGGCTTAAATAGAAAAATTGCTTATTTTGATATTAAAACTAATTGTTACATTCTGCTTCCTCCTACCTCAGCTGGTTCAGTCCAACTCAGCTTCACTGTTACACATACATCAAACACATCACAAGACTAAACCTTCTGTAACATAYGCCCCATTTCCTCACAGCTATTCAGCTCATAAAAGSTGTTTCTGTATACCCTGAYGTSAAGTAAAATAATGTGTATGGTTAACTGTGAACTGTCAGGATGTGTCTTATACCTGAGCCCGGGAGAATATTAATCACGCCTTTTGGGATCCCAGCTTTCGCAGAAAGCTCAGCAAACTTCAGAGCAGTCAAAGGAGTCACCTGTTAAGTGAATTATCAGAATATTAATCATCGCACGGAGGGAATGGGCTGTTAAACGTGCACATCGAACATTTTCAGTTCCATTCAAGATGGCCGTCACAGGCTGAGCAACTGCAACCAACACAAAAATAACTMATTTACAATGACAAGCCTGCCTCTCTGATGGTATGGGGATTCATTTGTGCTTCTAGAATGGCCAACTTACACGTCTGGAAAGGCACGAGCAATGCAGTAAAGTATATGACAGTTTTAGAACATAATGAGCCGCATGCAAGAACATGTTCGTATTCTTATCCTAAATTTCTCTTAATTTTGTTCGTACGAA
>NW_013952966.1:232783-238157 GCF_001266775.1 Austrofundulus limnaeus
CTCCTAAATCACTCGTACGCACAACTTAAGAACAAATCTGTGCGTACGAACGGTTCTTGCACGAGGCCCAATGTTCCCATAAAGACATCTTTTTCAAGGAAGTCCTTGAATATTTCTAAAAGACAACATTAATTACATTTTCATTCATTATGAGCATATTACCCCTGTTCTACACTATCCTCACTGGTTGCCTGTTCCTTTTAGGATTGATTTTAAAGTTCTACTTCTGGTTTTTAAATGTCTAAATGGTTTGGCACCTTCTTATCTGTCCGATGTTATACATCGCTACCAACCCGGTAGAGCTCTGAGATCTGAAGTTCAGATGCTCTTGGTGGTTCCCAGGACTCGGCTGGTGACTAAACGGGACAGAGCCTTCTCAGCTGTAGCTCCTAAACTCTGGAACAAGCTTCCTCCCTCTGTGAGGTCTGTTAGATCACTTGATGATTTTAAATGTCTTTTAAAGACTTATCGTTTTGCTGTGGTTTTTAATTCTGGAGAGTACTGTACATGCAGTGGGTCAGTTTWTTTTAACATGTTAATGTTTATGTTACTTGATTTTATCTGATTGTATTTTTATTCTGCTGTGTAGCACTTTGGTTGCCATTGGCTGTGAAAAGTGCTATACAAATAAAGTTTTGATTGATYGATTGATTGTTAAACTRTTAAATCCATGACATTATGGTTTTGTAGTCGAAGAGACCAGGGGTCAGATTTATAAAGGATTGCGTGGAAACCATACTAAAAGTGAACGTACGGCCAAAAGACGAAAATGGCGTACGCCAAAAAAAATTGATTTATAAAACTGTGCGTACGCACGTTTCACCGCATTTTCCCTTTATAGATCACAGCTGTGCATCATAATTTGCGCACAAGGTCCCGCCTCAGGTTCTACCCTCTACACGCCCACACTCAACCATAAACAGTCAATGTAAAGTACCTCATGAATGTTAAGATGTATTTAAATCAGTCAGCTGATCAATGCCAAAAGAAGTGATTTGGCTCAGACATGCGCTGCGTCGTGCGTCTGGAGGATGACATATGCTGACAGCTGCTCATGTGAACAGATTGTCTGTAATTTACACATCTTTTCCCTCATTTTGCAGGTTTACAGATGTTCAGAGTAATCTAATAATTTATTTCAAAAACTCAGCTTCAAATTAATTTTCTCTCAAGAGGACAATAAAAACAATAATTAGAATAAAATAAGTCAGATAAAGTTAAGTTCACTGCTCTTCTTCCCCGTCCTCCCCCTCTCTGCTCTGTTATCTGCAGCAGACCCCCACACACACACATCCCCACAGCCCCGCTTCCCCCCGACAAACACGTTTTTTTAAAAATGAACTTTTTATAACATCCACACTGGTGAGGGTGGGCACACCCTGCGAGTACCCAAAGCGTGATGTCGTGCTGTTGAAATGTCTCTTGTCGGGGAGGGGTCTGTGTGTCGGGTCGTGAGGAGGAAGCAGATGAATGGATGTGTGAACCTTTATTTAAGATTTAAGTTTTTTTATTTCAAAGCTCCTTCTGGCTCAGCAGCAGAAGCATAAATAATGCTGTTAAGAAAGCTGATGATAAAGTTGAAAAAAATCTAAGTCTGATTCTGAAGGTAAATTAAATATCTGACAGTGATCATTACACAGTGTGGCTCTRATTCCTCACTTCACCATCTGTGTCGCAGTTTCACGTCTCCAAAATGAGCGTACACATGGGTCAAAGCTGGCGTGAGGCACCACACATTTTCACGTCAAGTTTGGATTTTATAAATCACAACCTTGGCGTGAAAAGTGGCGTACGCAAGTTTCTGGGCTCATATTGTGTGTACCCAAGCGTTATAAATCCGACCCTTGGTACTGAACTGGCCTACCTGCAGTCCAGACCTCTTATCCATTTAAAATATTTGACACATCATTAAACAGAAATTGGGCAAAACCAACTGGGAGTTCTAACCTTATAAGTGTTTATAAGAATCACTGTTATGTCACATGAGTTATTGACCCACTTAAGTGCTTTGGGTCGGTGTCACTTCCCAACAAAGCCAACACATGAGCTGTTTTAGTCATATTTTAAATTTGTGAATGTTTGTAAAACTGCCTTTACCTTTCCTCCTTGTTCAAACCAGCCTTCCCTATTGAGTGTGCGTACATTACCATCCTCAGTGTCCTTTGTTCTTGATTGTCTTTTCTCCTTCACTTGATCGAGTCAAATACTAACTTGATGTCCTTGATGCCTTAACATAAACCCATTTAGGGTATTTACAGGACTGGAGTGCTTCCTTCCTATTTAAAACAGGTGCTGGAGAAGAGGTCCAGCAGGGTGCAGATCTGGTCTGGAGTAAAGCTGSTCCTGTTTTGTAGCGGTTTGTCTTGTTGGAGATGTTTCCTGACAGTTTCCTCTGGGTTTGAAATGGGTTTTACTATGTTTCATGTTGGTAATAATGAGTTTTAGAGATTTACAAAYTGCTTTTCTGCTTTTATTTACRTTTTCCACAAYATCCAAACTGTTTTGGTCTTGGGGTGGTACAACTAATGAACTTTTAGAGTCAGCATAAGTTAAGACAATCACCACAGCTAATCAAGCTAGTCAACACAAAAATGGCTCTCTAACTTTGTAATAAACTGACAGATTATGACCTAAMATTGATGTGTCAGCGCTAAATATCTTCTTCATCACATACGCAAACATCTTGCAATATCACATGATCTTCAAGGTTTTTCCATGCCCAAACTTCTTGTTTTTTACTGAACTGAAGTGTCCAGCTTGTAAAGCATCTCTAAAGAGATTGAAAACATCTTTGATAAAAAAAAATGCTTACCTGAGCAGGTTTTAGAACCAATGTGTTTCCAGCTGCAAGACAGGCTGCACTCTTCCAAGCTAGCATCATGAGAGGGTAATTCCATGGGATTATTATGGCACAAACTCTGCCACAGAGAAACACAAAAACAAACAAACAAACAAACAAAAAAAAAACAGTCACAAACTGTAAAATAAATGTACAGAATGGAACTGCAGTAGGTGTTTAAACTAAAAAAAGAAAGCTGAAATGTTAAAAGGGTGCTGATGCAGCTGCTGTCCAAAACTCTAACACAACTTTGTAATAATCAAAGCTACATTTCAGTGTATAATTTGTACATCGGTGTGTACAGACAAAGTTGTGAGAGTAAAGCCTGAAACATACTCGCTCCGATGCCGATGGGTCGACGCGCAGTCACGTGGTTGTTCGGCAGTCGTTTTTGCACAGAACTTTCATAGTCCCTATGACACCCCCGCACTGAGTTCGGGAAACCCCCCTCCCTGCAACATACTCACTGCATGGAGTTCCCCCGCAACAGCCGATAATGCAGAAAAAAAAGTCAGACTCGTCACTCACCCGACGTATTTATCCACATCTGTCCTGGTTAAAGCTCCACAGTTTTTATCAGTCACATTCCTCCGTACACAACGTCTGTTTTATCTCCATTCATGAGTTTTTCACGGAATGACTATCTTTATAAAACTCTACTTCCTGGTGTCGGCTCTGGGAGCGAGTCAGGTTTTTTTCCCCTCTTTTTTTTTTTTTACCGTGTGCAGCAGCTCATTCAGCACAAACAAACAAGCCATTTAAGTTTTTCACGTTTCGACTATCTTATAAAACTCTGCTTTCTAGTCTGGGAGCGAGTCGTTCTTCTCCCCCCCCCTGAGCGCAGCACAAACAAACACGCCTACGACCAATCAGACCAATCACACGTTACCATCGACACGGGAGGGGGGGTCAAAAAATTTTGCTAGCGGGTTGTGCCAAAAGGGGCTGTCGACACGACGTTGAGAAACCCGGTGACGTAATTTTCGTCATTAAATTGCGACAACCCGTGCTGACGTCGGCAGTTCGCAGCAAGTATGCTTCAGGCTTAAGAAGAGTCTAACTTTCTGTAACCTGTTAATACTTCGGAGGATCCCATATAGCAGACAGGCGTGGGCCAGATCTGGAGTCAAGATTGCGTTGCTGTACTGGCCCCTGCTTTCACAACAAGTTTTTCAACTGGATTTGGGCCAGGTCTGGCAATGATGACAATGTTTCTGTGATGTAATTCCACGACTGGCCCAGCTGTGATCTGATTTATGTGATGCTGGCCCATGCATGGACCACCTCTGGCAAACCATGTCTGGGCCAAGTGTTATTGCACTGTGGGGCCAGAACTGAGACAGACAAGTTCTGCTATGTGGGATGCTTCTGTCTGGACTGCAGAGAGGGCTGGCTTTCATCAAAATCCGATTTAGCTCCAATATTTTTCCCTGACAGTTTGTTGCAGCTTTTATTTATGTTGTGTGATGTACTTCTACTAAAAATCCTATTTCACTATTTCTAATTCAAACAACATATCACATAACACATTTTGAACAGGATAGTAATGAGTCCAGAGATCTACCCCAGAGGTTCTTTCTTGGTGAAGGTCAAGTTCCGGTTGGGCCTGGCTTGGTTGATAGGAATGGTTTTGCCCTACCAAAAGCAAGAAGTCAGAGGGGTTTTATCTGAGATAAACATTTCAAAAGATTGTTTGTATGTCAGTATAAGAGAAAAAATGATCCCACTTGGATTTTGTCGCACCAGCCTGCAAAGTAGCGAAACGTCTGGATGGACATGCCTACATGTGTCTTCAAGGCTAGGGTGTACACAGCACCTGAATCGATGGACTCGATCGTGGCCAGCTCCTCCTGATGCTCCTCCATCAGGTCTGCAAGTCTGAAAGTCGGAGGTTGGAGAGAAAAGAGGTTCGGTCATAACTAAAACCTCATTCAGCTGAGGCATTTAATTGTGATAAACACCATGAACTCTTTAATTGTGATGATGAATAAATAAAAAGCTTGGAATTAAAATTTCAGGGCATCATGTACCATTCCAGAAATAATTAAAGGGCTGGCATTCCTTGAAGAAATCCATGTCGCTTTTTATGCTATAATTTTAAACTAAGATCATGATTTGTTGAAAAATAAATTTGTAGCTGTTTAGGTCAAATGTTGAAAATGTAAAATCCCATGCTATATTGTGTGATCTTGCATTATCTGTCAGAGTGCTTGGAGTATGTGTTGTGAACAGTTCTCAGCTACAAACTCTATCGTGGCCACTTTAAATGAGCAAATGTTAACCAGTTGTATATGTACATCCAATGAATGTTTTGAGAGTTAAATTAAACTTGTTTAGTGATTCATGTGGTACTAACAGTACAGACAAACACAACCACACATACATGCTCTTCTATCCTCGTAGACACTTTGCATAGACTTCCATTCATCGCCGCAGCTTGGGGAGGTGATTTGTTGTCCATGTACACTCACCGGCCACTTTATTAGGTACACCTGTCCAACTGCTCGTTACCACTTAATTTCTAATCAGCCAATC